>NC_057811.1:472276877-472576877 GCF_018294505.1 Triticum aestivum
GAAGAAGAAGAAGAAGAAGAAGAAGAAGAAGAAAGAAGAGGAAGAGGAGGAGGAGGAGGGAGGAGGAAGAGGATGAGAAGAAGAAGAAGAAAAGAAGAAGAAGAAGAAGAAGAAGAAGAAGAAGAAGAAGAAGAAGAAGAAGAAGAAGAAGAAGAAGAAGAAGAAGAAGAAGAAAGAGGAGAGGAGGAGAAGAAGAAGAGAAGAAGAAAAGGAAAAAAGAGGGCGCCCGGGGACGAGCGGGTTAGGGGTTCCTCGGTGTCGGTGGAACCCTAAATAGCAAGTATCGTCGGTGCGAGATACATGTGGCCGTCGGTGTCGAACACTACATCCATGTCCCACAAGTGACGCTGACGTCCAGCGTCCCAAAGCAACTATTCTCGGCGTCGATGGCGGTCGAACACCATTGCGAATTTGCCTGGCAGCCTCTGCGATGACGATTAAAAGGCAAGTGTTGAAACTTGAAACACCCAAACTGACTCAAGTTGGTTTGGTTGTTTGAAATTTCAAAACTTGGCTTTAATCCTCATCGCATAGGCTGCCAGACAAATTCCCGATGGTGTTCGACCGTCATCGGCCACCAGAACTATTGTTGCGGGACGCCGGGCGCCGGCTTCACTTGTGGAATGTGGATCTAGTGTTCAACGCCGAGCGCCACATGTATCTCGCACCGATGATACTTGCTATTTAGGGTTCCATCGACGCCAAGGACCCCCTAACCCGCTCGTCCTGTTGTCAATATTTAGTTAGGTCGACGGAAGAAACAAAATTGCTATGTTACTCATCTTTGGATTTAAATGTGCAGTTATTTCGTCACTGCGAGGGTCTAGTGTTCGACGAGCTCCTCCCCTGGGTTCCTTGGTGAGCACAAATGACATCTCCTCCTCCCCCCTTCATTTGCTCTGTTCCGGTCTTCGTGCCGATGAAACTTGCTAGCTATAGGTGTTAATCATCAGTATGCGTAACCACTATGCGTCTCCCGTTCGAAAGGGTTACATCTATAAATATGCATGCATTTGCATATTTATAATCGTGATTATTTCGAATTGTCCAACATTATCCATGGACAGCCCGAGTATGTGTAGATTGGGTTCGTTTTCCCATATGCTCTGCTCCGGATCCGATGAAGAATTTCGCCAGTGCCTCCCTGTTGTTCTTCGGGTACACATCCTCTTTGCTTATTGCCGAGACGTGTATCAGGAGAACAGCGGGGAGGTGCTGCCGAAATTTTGCGTCGGATCCGGAGCAGAGCATGGGAAAACAAACCCAATCTACACATACTCTGGTGGGATTAGGACCTATCTTTATCTATTAGCGTGTAGGTTGAATGGGCATAATAAAATTGACAAACTCCATTAACTGATGGATATGGTTTGCTTAATTATGTATATATTTCTTGTGTGTCCAGTAGGAAGTCAATATGAGTGATCGTGCATGGATGTACACCGGTTACACTAGTCAGAAAGTTTGGACCGAGGAATGGTTAACAAAAACCAAGGGGTTTGTTAGAGCCGCATTTGCAAATGGCCAGGAATTAAGCTGGTGCCCCTGTGCCCATTGCGACAACTATAAAAAGAGGGACGAGCTTGAAATGAGTAAAGACCTGCAGAAGTTTGGTTTTACGCCTGGTTACACGGTCTGGACATTACAGGGTGAGTCTGCCCAACGTGCCAGAGCCGAGGTGGTTCGTCGTCGCACCGACGAGCATGGTACCGGGACCGCAGACATGGTGCAAGACTTTGGCAATGCTCGGGACTCGGACGAGGAGATGGAGGAATCTGCAAAGGCCTTCACTGAAATGTTGGAGTCCTCAAAACGTCCTCTCAACGAGCACACTGAGCTTTGTCAGCTGGATGCCATCTCACAAATAATGGCTTTGAAGGCTCAATTCAACTTGGGCAGAGAATGCTACGATGCGATGATGACAGTATTCGGACGATTTCTACCCAAAGGCCATGTGCTACCTCCAAACCTGTACCAGTCAGACAAAATCCTCCATGCTCTTAAGATGCCCTATGAGAAGATACATGCCCGTGAGAAAGGATGTGTCTTATTTAGGCTTCAGTATGAGGACTTGAACTATTGTCCCATTTGCAATTCTTCCAGGTATGTTGTGGTAGATGATACGTCCATTTTGCATCATGCTTTTATATCGATATTTATTGCATTATGGGCTGTTATTACACATTATGTCACAATACTTATGCCTATTCTCTCTTATTTTACAAGGTTTACATAAGGAGGGAGAACGCCGGCAGCTGGAATTCTGGGCTGGAAAAGGAGAAAATATTAGAGACCTATTCTGCACAACTCCAAAAGTCCTGAAACTCCACGAAAGTTATTTTTGGAAATAATAAAAAATATTGAGCGGAAGAAATACCAGAGGGGGCCCACACCCTGGCCACGAGGGTGGGGGCGCGCCCTACCCCCCTGGGCGCGCCCCCTGCCTCGTGCGCCCCCTGTTGGCCCTCCGGTGCCCATCTTATGCTATATGAAGTATTTCGTCCGAAGAAAAATCATAAGCAAGCTTTCGGGACGAGACTCCGCCGCCACGAGGCGGAACCAATCTAGGGCTCCGGAGGAGCTATTCTGCCAGGGACACTTCCCTCTGGGAGGGGGAAATCATCGCCATCGTCATCACCAACGCTCCTCTCATCGGGAGGGGGCCAATCTCCATCAACATCTTCACTAGCACCATCTCCTCTCAAACCCTAGTTCATCTCTTGCACCGAATTCTTGTCTCTAAGTCCGGGATTGGTACTTGTAGGTTGCTAGTAGTGTTGATTACTCCTTGTAGTTGATGCTAGTTGGTTTATTTGGTGGAAGATCATATGTTCAGATCCTATATGCATATTAATACTCCTCTGATTATGAACATGAATATTAGTAGTCATGTGAATTTGGTATTCATTCGATATTTTGATGAGATGTATGTTGTCTCTCCTCTAGTGGTGTTATATGAACGTCGACTACATGACACTTCACCATTATTTGGGCCTAGAGGAAGGCATTGGGAAGTAATAAGTAGATGATGGGTTGCTAGAGTGACAGAAGCTTAAACCCTAGTTTATGTGTTGCTTCGTAAGGGGCTGATTTGGATCCATATGTTTCATGCTATGGTTAGGTTTACCTTAATACTTCTTTTGTAGTTGCGGATGCTTGCAATAGGAGTTAATCATAAGTGGTATGCTTGTCCAAGTAATGGCAGCACCCATGCACCGGTCCACCCACATATCAAATTATCAAAGTACCGAACGCGAATCATATGAACGTGATGAAAACTAGCTTGACGATAATTCCCATGTGTCCTCGGGAGCGCTTTTCTCTATATAAGAGTTTCTCCATGCTTGTCCTTTGCTACAAAAAGGATTGGGCCACCTTACTGCACTTTATTTACTTTTGTTACTTGTTACCCGTTACAAATTATCTTATCACAAAACTATCTGTTACCTATAATTTCAGTGCTTGTAGAGAACACCTTGCTGAAAACCGCTTATCATTTCCTTCTGCTCCTCGTTGGGTTTGAAACTCTTACTTATCAAAAGGACTACGATAGATCCCCTATACTTGTGGGTCATCAAAACTATTTTTTGGCGCCGTTGCCGGGGAGTGAAGCACCTTTGGTAGGAGGAATTTGGTAAGGAAAAATTTATATAGTGTGCTGAAATTTACTATCACTTGTTACTATGGAAAGTAATCCTCTGAGGGGCTTGTTCGGGGTATCTTCACCCCGACCGGTAGAGCAAAGAGTTGCTCCTCAATCTACTGAACCTACTGAAAATGAAAATGTCTACTTTGATATTCCTTCGGGTATGATAGAAAAACTGCTAGCTAATCCTTTTGCAGGAGACGGAACAATGCATCCTGATGAGCACCTAATATATGTGGATGAAGTTTGTGGATTATTTAAGCTTGCAGGTATGCCCGATGATGTTATTAAGAAGAAGGTCTTCCCTTTATCTTTGAAGGGAGATGCATTGACATGGTATAGGCTATGTGATGATATGGGATCATGGAACTACAAACGATTGAAATTGGAATTTCATCAGAAGTTTTATCCTATGCATCTTGTTCATCGTGATCGCAATTATATATATAATTTCTGGCCTCGCGAAGGAGAAAGCATCGCTCAAGCTTGGGGGAGTCTTAAATCAATGTTATATTCATGCCCCAATCATGAGCTCCCAAGAGAGATAATTATTCAAAAAAATTATGCTCGGCTTTCTGATAACAATCGCACCATGCTCGATACTTCTTGTGCTGGCTCTTTTATGATGAAGACTATTGAATTCAAATGGGATTTATTGGAAAGAATTAAATGCAACTCTGAAGATTGGGATCTCGACGAAGGTAAGGAGTCAGGTATGACACCTAAGTTTGATTGTGTTAAATCTTTTATGGATACCGATGTTTTCCGTAAATTTAGCACTAAATATGGACTTAACTTTGAGATAGTAGCTTCTTTCTGTGAATCTTTCACTGCTCATGTTGATCTCCCTAAGGAGAAGTGGTTTAAATATCATCCTCCCATAGAAGTAAAAGTAGCTGCACCTATTAAAGTTGAAGAAAAGACTATCACTTATAATGATCTTATTGTTCCTACTGCTTATGTTGACCACCTTTTCCTGTTAGGATAAAAGATCATGTTAAGGCTTCAATTGTGGTTCATAAAAAGCAATATTAGAACTTATACACCTCCTAAGCAAGTTAAAGTTGAACCTAATATTGCTATCGTTAAAGATCTCTTGTCAGATAATATTGATGGGCATGTTATTCATTTCTGTAATGAAACTGCTAGAATTGCCAAACCTTGTGCTAAAGATAAACATAGACCTGTGGTAGGCATGCCTGTTATTTCTGTTAAAATAGGAGATCATTGTTATCATGGCTTATGTGATATGGGTGCTAGTGCTAGTGCAATACCTATTGACTTATATAAAGAAATTATGCATGATATTGCACCTACTGAGTTAGAAGATATTGATGTCACAATTAAACCTGCCAATAGAGATACTATTTCACCCATGGGAATTGTTAGAGATGTTGAAGTCTTGTGTGGGAAAACTAAATATCCTGTTGATTTTCTTGTTCTCGGTTCCCCACAAGATAGCTTTTGTCCATTATATTTGGTAGACCCTTCTTGAACACTGTTAATGCTAAGATAGACTGCGAAAAGGATGTTGTTACTATTGGTCTAGGTTATATGTCTCATGAGTTTAATTTCTCTAAATTTCGTAGACAACACCGTGAAGAGGAATTGCCTAGTAAAGATGAAATTATGGGTCTTGCTTCTATTGCCGTACCTCCTAATGATCCTTTAGAACAATATTTGCTAGACCATGAAAATGATATGTTTATGAATGAAAGAAGGGAAATAGATGAAGTATTCTTTAAACAGGAACCCATCCTGAAACACAATTTGCCTGTTGAAATCCTAGGGGATCCTCCTCCACCTAAGGGTGATCCCGTGTTTGAGCTTAAACCGTTACCTGATACTCTTAAATATGCTTATCTTGATGAGAAAAAGATATATCCTGTTATTATTAGTGCTAACCTTTCAGAGCATGAAGAAGAGAGATTATTGAAAACTCTGAAGAAGCACCGCGCTGCTATTGGATATACTCTTGCTGATCTTAAGGGCATTAGTCCCACTCTATGCCAACACAAAATAAATTTGGAGAAAGATGCCAAACCAGTTCGTGATCACCAACGACGGCTGAATCCTAAGATGAAAGAAGTGGTAAGAAAGGAAATACTAAAGCTTCTTGAGGCAGGTATTATTTATCCCGTTGCTGATAGTCAGTGGGTAAGTCCTGTCCATTGTGTCCCTAAGAAGGGAGGTATTACTGTCATTCCTAATGATAAAGATGAATTGATCCCGCAAAGAATTATTACAGGTTATAGGATGGTAATTGATTTCCACAAATTAAATAAAGCTACTAAAAAATATCATTACCCCTTACCTTTTATTGATCAAGTGCTAGAAAGATTATCCAAACACACACATTTTTTCTTTCTAGATGGTTACTCTGGTTTCTCTCAAATACCTATGTCAGCTGATGATCAATCAAAGACCACTTTTACTTGCCCTTTTGGTACTTTTGCTTATAGACGTATGCCTTTTGGTTTATGTAATGCACCTGCTACCTTTCAAAGATGCATGATGGCTATATTTTCCGACTTTTGTGAAAAGATATGTGAGGTTTTCATGGATGATTTCTCCGTTTATGGATCCTCTTTTGATGATTGCTTGAGAAACCTTGATCGAGTTTTGAAACTAATCTTGTCTTGAACTGGGAGAAGTGCCACTTTATGGTTAATGAAGGTATTGTCTTGGGGCATAAAATTTCTAAAAGAGGTATTGAAGTTGATAAAGCCAAGGTTGATGCTATTGAAAAGATGCCATGTCCCAAGGACATCAAAGGTATAAGAAGTTTCGTTGGTCATGCCGGTTTTTATAGGAGGTTCATTAAGGACTTCTCAAAAATCTCTCGGCCTCTGACTAATCTATTACAAAAAGATATACCATTTGTCTTTGATGATGATTGTGTAGAAGCATTTGAAATACTTAAGAAAGCATTGATCTCTGCACCTATTGTTCAGCCACCTGATTGGAATTTACCCTTTGAAATTATGTGTGATGCTAGTGATTATGCTGTAGGTGCTGTTCTAGGGCAAAGAGTAGATAAGAAATTAAATGTTATTCAATATGCTAGTAAAACTCTAGACAATGCTCAGAGAAATTATGCTACTACTGAAAAAGAATTCTTAGCAGTTGTATTTGCTTGTGATAAGTTCAGACCTTATATTGTTGATTCTAAAGTAACTATTCACACTGATCATGTTGCTATTAAATATCTTATGGAAAAGAAAGATGCTAAACCTAGACTTATTAGATGGGTTCTCCTGCTACAAGAATTTGATTTGCATATTATTGATAGAAAGGGAGTTGAGAACCCCGTTGCAGACAACTTGTCTAGGTTAGAAAATGTTCTTGATGACCCACTACCTATTGATGATAGCTTTCCTGATAAACAATTAAATGTCATAAATGCTTCTCGTACTGCTCCATGGTATGCTGATTATCCTAATTACATTGTTGCTAAATTTATACCACCTAGTTTCACATACCAGCAAAAGAAAAAGTTCTTCTATGATTTGAGACATTACTTTTGGGATGACCCACATCTTTATAAAGGAGTAGGTGGTGTTATTAGACGTTGTGTACCTGAGCATGAACAGGAACAGATCCTACGCAAGTGTCACTCCGAGGCTTATGGAGGGCACCACGCTGGAGATAGAGATGCACATAAGGTATTGCAATCCGGTTTTTATTGGCCTACTCTCTTTAAGGATGCCCGTAAGTTTGTCCTATCTTGTGATGAATGTCAAAGAATTGGTAATATTAGTAGACGTCAAGAAATGCCTATGAATTATTCACTTGTTATTGAACCATTTGATGTTTGGGGCTTTGATTATATGGGACCGTTTCCTACCTCTAATGGATATACACATATTTTAGTTGCTGTTGATTACGTTACTAAGTGGGTAGAAGCTATTCCAACTAGTAGTGTTGATCATAACACTTATATTAAAATGCTTAAAGAAGTTATTTTCCCGAGTTTGGAGTCCCTAGATATTTAATGACTGATGGTGGTTCACATTTTATTCATGGTGCTTTCCGTAAAATGCTTGCTAAGTATGATGTTAATCATAGAATTGCATCTCCTTATCACCCGCAGTCTAGTGGTCAAGTAGAATTGAGCAATAGAGAGCTCAAATTAATTTTGCAAAAGACTGTTAATAGATCTAGAAAGAATTGGTCCAAGAAACTTGATGATGCATTATGGGCCTATAGAACTGCATATAAAAATCCTATGGGTATTGTCGGTGTCAAAACCGGTGGATCTCGGGTAGGGGGTCCCGAACTGTGCGTCTAAGGCGGATGGTAATAGGAGGCAGGGGACACAATGTTTACCCAGGTTCGGGCCCTCTCGATGGAGGTAATACCCTACTTCCTGCTTGATTGATCTTGATGATATGAGTATTACAAGAGTTGATCTACCACGAGATCGTAGAGGCTAAACCCTAGAAGCTAGCGTATGGTATGATTGTTGTTGTCCTACGGACTAAACCCTCCGGTTTATATAGACACCGGAGGGGGCTAGGGTTACACAGAGTCGGTTACAAGGGAGGAGATCTACATATCCGTATTGCCAAGTTTGCCTTCCACGCCAAGGAGAGTCCCATCCGGACACGGGTCGAAGTCTTCAATCTTGTATCTTCATAGTCCAGCAGTCCGGCCAAAGGACATAGTCCGGCTGTCCGAGGACCCCCTAATCCAGGACTCCCTCAGTAGCCCCTGAACCAGGCTTCAATGACGATGAGTCCGGTGCGCAGATTGTCTTCGGCATTGCAAGGCGGGTTCCTCCTTCGAATACTCCATAGAAGATTTTGAACACGAGGATAGTGTCCGGCTCTGCAAAACAAATTCCACATACCACCGTAGAGAGAATAATATTTCCACAATTCCAATCTGCTGACAGCTTTTCGTAACGTGACGTTCTGCCGTGGTCTGGACATGACGAACCGTTTTTCCCGTGCCTGCCACTGCACGTGTTGCGAGGCGGTTTTATTGGCACGTCCTGTCGAAGCAGAGATCGTGTCCCTCTTTTCACGGGATTCTCATCAATACGGGTGTGGGTAACCCAATCGTGCCCATTGGTATTGTTGGAAATATGCCCTAGAGGCAATAATAAAATGGTTATTATTGTATTTCCTTGTTCATGATAATTGTCTATTGTTCATGCTATAATTGTATTAACTGGAAACCGTAATACATGTGTGAATACATAGACCACAACATGTCCCTAGTAAGCCTCTAGTTGACTAGCTCGTTGATCAATAGATGGTTATGGGTTTCCTGACCATGGACATTGGATGTCATTGATAACGGGATCACATCATTAGGAGAATGATGTGATGGACAAGGCCCAATCCTAAGCATAGCACAAGATCGTATAGTTCGTTTGCTAAGAGCTTTTCTAATGTCAAGTATCATTTCCTTAGACCATGAGATTGTGCAACTCCCGGATACCGTAGGAATGCTTTGGGTGTACCAAACGTCACAACGTAACTGGGTGGCTATAAAGGTGCACTACAGGTATCTCCGAAAGTGTCTGTTGGGTTGGCACGAATCGAGATTGGGATTTGTCGCTCCGTATGACGGAGAGGTATCTCTGGGCCCACTCGGTAATGCATCATCATAATGAGCTCAATGTGACTAAGGATTTAGCCACGGGATCATGCGTTACGGAACGAGTAAAGAGACTTGCCGGTAACGAGATTGAACGAGGTATTGGGATACCAACGATCGAATCTCGGGCAAGTAACATACTGATTGACAAAGGGAAATTGTATACGGGATTGATTGAATCCCCGACATCATGGTTCATCCGATGAGATCATCGTGGAACATGTGGGAGCCAACATGGGTATCCAGATCCCGCTGTTGGTTATTGGCCGGAGAGATGTCTCGGTCATGTCTGCATGATTCCCGAACCCGTAGGGTCTACACACTTAAGGTTCGATGATGCTAGGGTTATAGGGAATAGATGTACGTGGTTACCAAATGTTGTTTGGAGTCCCGGATGAGATCCAGGACGTCACGAGGAGTTCCGGAATGGTCCGGAGGTAAAGATTTATATATGGGAAGTCCCGTTTTGGACACCGGAAGTGTTCTGGGCATTATCGGTAACGTACCGGGACCACCTGAAGGGTTCGGGGGTCCACCGGGAAGGGCCACCAACCCCGGAGGCCTGCGTGATCCAAGTGTGGGAAGGTACCAGCCCCTAGATGGGCTGGTGCGCCTCCCACAAGAGGCCCAAGGCGCGGGGAAGGGGGGAAGGGGGAAAACCCTAGGCTTAGATGAGCCTAAGGCCCACCTAGGGTGCGCCCCCCCTCTCTCCCCCTCTGGCCGCCCCCCCAGATGCATCTAGGGCTACCCGCCACCCCTAGGGGGGGAACCCTAGATGGGGGTGCAGCCCCTCCCCTTCCCCTATATATAGTGGGGGTTTTGGGGCTGCCAAAGACACGAGTCTCCCTCTCTCTTGGCGCAGCCCTACCCCTCTCCCTCCTCGTCTCTCAGTGCTTGGCGAAGCCCTGCTGGAGTGCCATGCTCCTCCACCACCACCACACCGTCGTGCTGCTGCTGGACGAAGTCTTCCCCAACCTCTCCCTCTCCCTTGCTGGATCAAGGCGCGGGAGACGTCACCGGGCTGCACGTGTGTTGAACGCGGAGGCACCGTTGTTCGGTGCTTAGATCGGATTCGGCCGCGATCTGAATCTCTTCGTGTACGACTCCACCGACCGCGTTCTTGCAACGCTTCCGCATCGCGATCTTCAAGGGTGTGAAGATGCACTCCCCTCTCTCTCTGTTGCTAGTTACTCCATAGATTGATCTTGGTGGTGCGTAGAAAATTTTGAATTTCTGCTATGTTCCCCAACAGTGGCATCATGAGCTAGATCTATGCGTAGATCTATGCACGAGTAGAACACAAAGTAGTTGTGGGCGATGATTTGTTCAATTTGCTTACCGTTACTAGTCTTATCTTGATTCGGCGGCATTGTGGGATGAAGCGGCCCGGACCGACCTTACACGTACTGTTACGTGAGACAGGTTCCACCGACTGACATGCACTTGATGCATAAGGTGGCTAGCGGGTGTCTTTCTCTCCCACTTTAGTTGGATCGGATTCGATGAAAAGGGTCCTTATGAAGGGTAAATAGCAATTGGCATATCACCGTTGTGGCTTTTGCGTAGGTAAGAAATGTTCTTGCTAGAAACCCATAGCAGCCACGTAAAACATGCAACAACAATTAGAGGACGTCTAACTTGTTTTTGCAGGGTATGCTATGTGATGTGATATGGCCAAAAGGATGTGGTGAATGATATATGTGATGTATGAGATTGATCATGTTCTTGTAATAGGAGTTGTCTTAATTTATTGTATGACCTGCGTGTCAATGAAAATCGCCATGTAATTACTTTATTTTATTGCTAACCGTTAGCCATAGTAGTAGAAGTAATAGTTGGCGAGACAACTTCATGAAGACACGATGATGGAGATCATGGTGTCATGCCGGTGACGAAGGTGATCATGTCGTGCCTCGAAGATGGAGATCAAAAGGAGCAAGATGATATTGGCCATATCATGTCACTTTATGATTTGCATGTGATGTTTGTCATGTTTACATCTTATTTGCTTAGAATGACGGTAGCATAAATAAGATGATCCCTCACTAAAATTTCAAGAGATGTGTTCCCCCTAACTGTGTACCGTTGCGAAGATTCGTTGTTTCGAAGCACCACGTGATGATCGGGTGTGATAGATTCTAACGTTCGCATACAACGGGTGTAAGCCATATTTACACATGTGAAACACTTAGGTTGACTTGACGAGCCTAGCATGTACAGACATGGCCTCGGAACACAACAGACCGAAAGGTCGAACATGAGTCGTATAGTAGATACGATCAACATGGAGATGTTCACCGTTGATGACTAGTCCGTCTCACGTGATGATCGGACACGGCCTAGTCGATTCGGATCATGTATCACTTAGATGACTAGAGGGATGTCTATCTAAGTGGGAGTTCATTAAATAATCAGATGAACTTAATTATCATGAACATAGTCAAAAGGTCTTTGCAAATTATGTCATAGCTTACGCTTTGGTTCTACTGTTTAAGATATGTTCCTAGAGAAAATTTAGTTGAAAGATGATAGTAGAAATTATGCGGACTGGGTCCGTAAACTGAGGATTGTCCTCAATGCTGCGCAGAAGGCTTATGTCCTTAAAGCACCGCTCGGTGTGCTGAACCTCGAGCGTTGTCTGTGGATGTTGCGAACATCTGACATACACGTTTTGATGGCTACGTGATAGTTCAGTGCGTAATGCTAACGGTTTAGAATTGAGGCGCCAAAGACGTTTTTGAAACGTCGCAGAACATATGAGATGTTCCAAAGACTGAAATTGGGATTTCAGACTAGTGCCCACATCAAGAGGTACGAGACCTCTGCAAGTTTCTTAAGCCTGCAGACTAAGGGAGAAAAGCTCAATCGTTGAGCATGTGCTCAGATTGTCTGAGTACTACAATCGCTTGAATCGTGTGGGAGTTAATCTTCCAGATGAGATAGTGATGGTTCTCCATAGTCACTATCACCAAGCTATTAGAGCTTCGTGATGAACTATAACATATAAGGGATAGACATGATGATCCTTGAGCAACTCACGATGTTTGACACCGCGAAAGTAGAAATGAAGTAGGAGCATCAATTGTTGATGGTTAGTAAAACCACTAGTTTCAAGAAGGGCAAGGGAAAGAAGGGATACTTCATGAAACGGCAAATCAGTTGCTGCTCTAATGAAGAAACCCAAGGTTGAACCCAAACCCGAGACTAAGTGCTTCTGTAATGAGGGGAACGGTCACTGAAGCAGAACTACCCTAGATACTTGGTAGATGAGAAGGCAGGCAAGGTTGACAGAAGTATATTGGATATACATTATATTAATGTGTACTTTACTAGTACTCCTAGTAGCACCAGGGTATTAGATACCGGTTCGATTGCTAAGTGTTAGTAACTCAAAATAAAAGCTGCGGAACAAACGGAGACTAGCTAAAGGTGAGATGACGACATGTGTTGCAAGTGTTTCCAAGGTTGATGTGATCAAGCATCGCATGCTCCCTCTACCATCGAGATTGGTGTTAAACCTAAATAATTGTTATTTGGTGTTTGCATTGAGCATAGACATGATTGGATTATGTTTATCGCAATATGGTTATTCATTTAAGGAGAATAATGGTTACTCTGTTTATTTGAATAATACCTTCAATGGTCTTGCACCTAAAATGAATGGTTTATTGAATCTCGATCGTAGTGATACACATGTTCATGCCAAAAGATATAAAATAGTAATGATAGTACCACATACTTGTGGCACTGCCATTTGAGTCATATTGGTATAAAACGCATGAAGAAGCTCCATGTTGATGGATCTTTGGACTCACTCGTTTTTGAAAAGATTGAGACATGCGAACCATGTCTATTGGTAGATATGCATGAAGAAACTCCATACAGATGGATCGTTTGGACTCACTTGATTTTGAATCACTTGAGACATGCAAATCATAACACATGGGCAAGATGACTGAAAGGCCTCATTTTCAGTAAGATGGAACAAGAAAGCAACTTGTTGGAAGTAATACATTTTGATGTGCGCAGTCCAATGAGTGCTGAGGCATGCAGTGGATATCGTTATGTTCTTACTTCACAGATGATTTGAGTAGATGCTGGGTATATTTACTTGATGAAACACAAGTCTGAATTATTGAAAGGTTCAAGTAATTTCAGAGTGATGTTGAAGAACGTCGTGACAAGAGGATAAAATGTTTGTGATATGATCATAGAGATGAATATCTGAGTTACGAGTTTGGCACACAATTAAGACATTGTGGAAATTATTTCACAACTAATACCGCCTGGAACACCATAGTGTGATGGTGTGTCCGAACATCGTAACTGCACCCTATTGGAAATGGTGCATACCATGATGTCTCTTATCGAATTACCACTATCGTTTATGGGCTAGGCATTAGAGACAACCGCATTCACTTTAAATAGGGCACCACGCAATTCCGTTGAGACGACACCGTATGAACTATGGTTTAGAGAAACCTAAGTTGTCGTTTCTTAAAAGTTTGGGGCTGCGACGCTTATGTGAAAAAGTTTCAGGCTGATAAGCTCGAACCCAAAACGGATAAATGCATCTTCATAGAATACCCAAAACAGTTGGGTATACCTCCTATTTCAGATCCGGAAGCGAAAGTGATTGTTTCTAGAAACGGGTCCTTTATCGAGGAAAAGTTTCTCTTGAAAGAATTGAGTGGGAGGATGGTGAAGACTTGATGAGGTTATTGAACCGTCACTTCAACTAGTGTGTAGCAGGGCACAGGAAGTTGTTCCTGTGGCACCTACACCAATTGAAGTGGAAGCTTATGATAGTGATCATGAAACTTCGGATCAAGTCACTACCAAACCTCGTAGGACGACAAGGATGCGTACTACTTCAGAGTGGTACGTAATCCTGTCTTGGAAGTCATGTTGCTAGACAACAATGAACCTACAAGCTATGGAGAAGCGATGGTGGGCCCAGATTCCGACGAATGGCTCGAGGCCATAAGATCCGAGAGAGGATCCATGTATAAAAAACAAAGTATAGACTTTGGAAGAACTACTTGATGGTCGTAAGGCTGTTGGGTGCAGATGGATTTTAAAAGGAAGACAGACAATGATGGTAAGTGTCACCATTAAGAAAGCTCGACTTGTCGTTAAGATGTTTTCCGACAAGTTCAAGGAGTTGACTGCGATGAGACTTTCTCACTCGTAGCGATGCTAAGAGTCTGTTGGAATTATATTAGCAGTTACTGCATTATTTATGAAATCTTGCAGATAGGATGTCAAAACATTGTTTCCTCGAAGATTTTCTTGAGGAAAGGTTGTATGTGATACAACCAGAAGGTTTTGTCAATCCTGAAATATGCTAACAAGTATGCAAAGCTTCAGCAATCCTTCTAAGGACTGGAGTAAGCATCTCGGAGATGGAATGTACGCTTTGATGAGATGATCAAAGATTTTGGGTTTATACAAAGTTTATGAGAAACTTGTATTTCCAACGAAGTGAGTGGGAGCACTATAGATTTTTGATGAGTATATGTTGTTAACATATTGTTGATCAGAAATGATGTAGAATTTCTGGAAAGCATACAGGGTTATTTGAAAAGTGTTTTTCAATGGAAAACCTGGATTAAGCTACTTGAACATTGACATCAAGATCTATAAGGATAGATCAAAAACGCTTAATAGTACTTTCAAATGAATACATACCGTGACAAGATTTTGAAGGAGTTCAAAATAGATCAGCAAAGAAGGAGTTCTTAGCTGTGTTACAAGGTGTGAGTATTGAGTAAGACTCAAGAATGACCATGGCAGAAGAGAGAGAAAGGACGAAGGTCGTCCCCTATGCTTTAGACGTAGGCTCTACAGTATGCTATGCTGTGTACCGCACCTGAAGTGTGCCTTGCCATGAGTTAGTAAAGGGGTACAATAGTGATCCAGGAATGGATCACATGACAACGGTCGAACTTATCCTTAGTAACTAGTGGACTAAGGAATTTTCTCGATTATGGAGGTGGTAAAAGAGTTCGTTGTAAAGGGTTACGTCGATGCAAACTTTGACACTAATCTGGATGACTCTGAGTAGTAAACCGGATTCGTATAGTAGAGCAGTTATTTGGAATAGCTCCAAGTAGGGCGTGGTAGCTGCATCTACAAGATGACATAGAGATTTGTAAAGCACACACGGATCTGAAAGGTTCAGACCCGTTGACTAATAACCTCTCCCACAAGCGAGATATGAACAAACCCCATGGGTGTTGGATTCATTACAATCACATAGTGATGTGAACTAGATTATTGACTCTAGTGCAAGTGGGAGACTGTTGGAAATATGCCCTAGAGGCAATAATAAAATGATTATTATTGTATTTCCTTGTTCATGATAATTGTCTATTGTTCATGCTATAATTGTATTAACTGGAAACCGTAATACATGTGTGAATACATAGACCACAACATGTCCCTAGTAAGCCTCTAGTTGACTAGCTCGTTGATCAATAGATGGTTATGGGTTTCCTGACCATGGACATTGGATGTCATTGATAACGAGATCACATCATTAGGAGAATGATGTGATGGACAAGACCCAATCCTAAGCATAGCACAAGATCGTATAGTTCGTTTGCTAAGAGCTTTTCTAATGTCAAGTATCATTTCCTTAGACCATGAGATTGTGCAACTCCCGGATACCGTAGGAATGCTTTGGGTGTACCAAATGTCACAACGTAACTGGGTGGCTATAAAGGTGCACTACAGGTATCTCCGAAAGTGTCTGTTGGGTTGGCACGAATCGAGACTGGGATTTGTCACTCCGTATGACGGAGAGGTATCTCTGGGCCCACTCGGTAATGCATCATCATAATGAGATCAATGTGACTAAGGAGTTAGCCACGGATCATGCGTTATGGAACGAGTAAAGAGACTTGCCGGTAATGAGATTGAACGAGGTATTGGGATACCGACGATCGAATCTCGGGCAAGTAACATACCGATTGACAAAGGGAATTGTATACGGGATTGATTGAATCCCCGACATCGTGGTTCATCCGATGAGATCATCGTGGAACATGTGGGAGCCAACATGGGTATCCAGATCCCGCTGTTGGTTATTGGCCGGAGAGATGTCTCGGTCATGTCTGCATGATTCCCGAACCAGTAGGGTCTACACACTTAAGGTTCGATGACGCTACGGTTATAGGGAATAGATGTACGTGGTTACCGAATGTTGTTCCGAGTCCCGGATCAGATCCAGGATGTCACGAGGAGTTCCGGAATCGTCCGGAGGTAAAGATTTATATATGGGAAGTCCCGTTTTGGACACCGGAAGTGTTCTGGGCATTAACGGTAACGTACCGGGACCACATGAAGGGTTCGGGGGTCCACCGGGAGGGGCCACCAACCCCGGAGGCCAACGTGGGCCAAGTGTGGGAAGGGACCAGCCCCTAGGTGGGCTGGTGCGCCTGCCACAAGAGGCCCAAGGCGCAGGGAAGGGGGGAAGGGGGAAAACCCTAGGCTCAGATGGGCCTAAGGCCCACCTAGGGTGTGCCCCCCTCTCTCCCCCTCTGGCCGCCCCCCAGATGCATCTAGGGCTGGCCGCCACCCCTAGGGGGGGAACCCTAGATGGGGGCGCAGCCCCTCCCCTTCCCCTATATATAGTGGGGGTTTTGGGGCTGCCAAAGACACGAGTCTCCCTCTCTCTTGGCGCAGCCCTACCCCTCTCCCTCCTCGTCTCTCAGTGCTTAGCGAAGCCCTGCTGGAGTGCCACGCTCCTCCACCACCACCACGCCGTCGTGCTGCTGCTGGACGGAGTCTTCCCCAACCTCTCCCTCTCCCTTGTTGGATCAAGGCGCGGGAGATGTCACCGGGCTGCACGTGTGTTGAACGCGGAGGCACCGTTGTTCGGTGCTTAGATCGGATTCGGCCGCGATCTGAATCGCTTCGTGTACGACTCCACCGACCGCGTTCTTGCAACGCTTCCGCATCGCGATCTTCAAGGGTATGAAGATGCACTCCCCTCTCTCTCGTTGCTAGTTACTCCATAGATTGATCTTGGTGATGCATAGAAAATTTTGAATTTCTGCTACGTTCCCCAACAGGTATGACTCCCCGATTTTAGGCAAGTTCCAAACGGCCACGCAGAGGACGCTTGATATTCACCCTCTTTATAAAGGGGACAAGGCCTGTCCTTTTCTTCTCGTGCTCAATCGAATCCTTCCCCCACCTCGAGTTCCAACACCCAAGGCTCAGGCTAGGCGCTTTGAACCTTCAGTCATGTCCGGATCCAACCTTCAAGGTCGGTGGATGCCCTCCTCTGTCACAGAGGAGGATATCAAGAAGCTAAGAGAAGCCAGGTATCTGACCGCCGAAATCTCTCACAGGCTGCCTGCTCGAGGGCAGGTCATCCCCACTCCCGAACCCAACGAGAGTGTCGAATTTATTTCCCACTTCCTCCGAGGGCTAGGCATTAGTCTTGATCCCTTTGTTAGAGGGCTTATGTTCTACTACGGGCTCGATTTCCATGATCTAGCTTCGGATTCCATCCTTCACATCTCGTCGTTCATCGTCGTGTGTGAAGCCTTCCTCCGCATCACCCCACACTTCGGCTTATGGCTCAAGACCTTCAATGTGGAGCCGAAGATAATTGAGGGGCGACACGCAGAGTACGGAGGTGCCATAATAAGCAAAGGCGCGGATGCTCCATGGCCAAAGGGTTCCTTCCTGGAGACGTCCAATTTATGGCAGCGGGAGTGGTTTTACATCACAGCTCCCCGAGGTACTAAGTGGGAGGCCGCCCCCGCCTTCCGTTCGGGCCCCCCGCCACAACTAGCGTCGTGGGTCAACAAGGGGCTGGACCGGGGGCCAGCAAATGATGTGCCGACATTGCAGAGTCGCATCCGAGATCTCCTCTAGAGAGATATCAACCTTATCAAGGTAATGCAAGTCATGCTAGTTCGTCGAGCCCTGCCTTGCAAACGTCGACCTCTCCGTATGTGGGAGTTCAACCCAGAAGGGCCGCGAACTATTCAGCAATTCTTTGGCGTGACGCTCGAAGAGATGTATGGATTGTTCTTCGGATCACGAATAAAGTGTCCGGACACCATCGAGGATGCGGGTCTGAACTGCAATCGTCCAGACACCCAAGTAAGTAATTCCGCGGCCGAACACGTTGTCTTTTAATTTACCACAACATCATTCTGAAAAGTCGCCTTTTGACCAGGACTAGATAAAAAAGGCGAAGATGATCAGGTGTTCGGCCCCCCTTCCCGAAGGCTCACCGGATCCCGTACTAGCCAGGATGCTTGAGCTTGCGCCCTATCAAGCGCCATCAGGGGAAGATAAAGGGAGGAACAAAGAAGCCGAAAGCGAGCCTCACTCATTATTCATCCAAACCGGGGGAATTAGTGCCTCCGCGAAGGAGGATAACCGGGGAGAAGAATCTAAAATTCTCTCTCCCCAGGGAAGGAAGAGGACCGCCTCTGAAGACTTGGAAGCAATGGTCTCCAAGCGAGGGAAGAAACCTTTGTCAGAGGGCCCTACCCCAGAGGGCATCCTTACCGCACAGTACCCGCGAGGGGGCTAGCCCTCCACCGAGCTGTAAGTAAACAAAAGTACTTTATAGTAAATATAACCTACTTCATTTCTGAGAATAATAACCGAGACGTATGTCTTGTAGTTCGGATTGTAGCCCTTCTTGACAAAGTTCGTCTTCGGGGGATCTTCTTTCGGAGATGATGGAAAGCGAAACGCCTCCCCGCGCCTCCCCGCCTCGTGAAGCGGGCGACCCTGAGGTGTTGTCACGGAGGATCTCTCCTGATCCGCCAAGGCCAGAAGGTAACGCTTCGGCCACCCGAAGTCCGGAGTATTCGGCTCCTAAGGAGAGCCACAAAAAGAGTCCGGGACTGTCCAGTGCGCGACCAGATGCACTGATGAATCTTCTGGAGCAAGCGGCTATCTCAGAAGCGCATCGTACGCTAATGGGTACGGTGGTTGAGAAGATTTCATCCGCCGAAAGCGGGTTGCATGAAGCTTTCATGAGCCTGCTGAGAGGCTTTGAGGTACGCGAAGTAATATGTGTATTTTTGACGGTACCGCACATGCCAGGTGTGCCCTATGTAGATAGTAGCCCCTGAGACTCTGGTTGCTGTCAAAAAAGACGGCAAATAGAGGATCATAGTCCCAGGTAATAACCGTGCTGCTTTCACGTGCAGGCGGCTGAGGGTCCGGTGGCTAGCCGGACTGATGAGTTTGCCGAACTGAAGCGGCAACTTGATGCGGCAGACACCGACATCGTGCTTGTAAACAAGTGGCTTGACGAGGAACAGGGTATGTATTCTCCTATGTTCGGCACATATTAAGAGGAGCATGATGCTAGTGTCTGTAATATGTTGTGACTGCAGATGGAGCTGTCGCCGTGGAGACCCTTCGGGCGGAACTTGCCCGAGCCAAGGAAAAAGCCAGGAAGAGTGATGCGGCCGCCCTAAAGGCGGTTGAAGAGCTAAGAGCCGAACAGGCTGCGCATTGCCAGAGCAAAGAGAAAACAGCCAAGATGGCTGTTGAGCTGAAAGATGTCGCCGACCATTATGAGCTTCTTGAAAAGGAAAGCCAAACGAAGGCGGTGGACCTGGAGAAAGCCACGGTAGCAGCCAAGGAAGCCCGCTCGAAAATCAGAGCGGCGAAGGAGGAGCTACGTCAAGCCGGAAATATCACGGCTGGGAAGCCCTTTTTGTTGCGGACGAAGTTCGGAGATCCTAAGTATGCCCTTCTGGATCAATTATGGAGTTCTGCGGACGCGTACCTGGATTTGGCAGCAAGTGCTGCTGATGCGACCAAGTTTTTCGAAGATAAAAAAGATCACGAAGTGGAAAAGTTGTTCTGGTCGCAATTCGATGCTCCGGCGCGTCTGCTGCTGTTAAATGAGCAAATGGCCGAGTGGGCCGAGCTCCATAGGTTGTCCGGGCTCGCCATGAGGTCTGTTGTGGATCATCTTTGGCCGGAAGGGCCAAGGCCGAATAGTTATTTTGGCTTAGTGCAATGATTCCTTGGTGCTGTGCCGCATATCGACACTGTGAAGAGGTCGGCGTGCATAGAGGGCGCGCGGATGGCTCTCGCCCGTGTCAAGACATATTGGGCAGAGATGGAGGCCACCACTATTGCAACCCAGAGTTCGGCCGTAGGCCGGGTATCGGCCGAGCACTATTTTGAAGAAGTCTTAGAAGGCGCTCGCTTAATAGAGGCTCACTGCTCGAAGAGTATCATGTTCTAGTGACATGTATCCCAATTGTAAGAACAATTTTATTTGAATTATAAAGGCTGTGTTTATACTTTTGCCCGAAAGTATTATTATGACTCCTATGCGGTCGTTTATGTGTATATATATATATATATATATATATCCTGAAAGTTTGCAGTCGTCGGCTTCAGCCCCCACGCATATAATGCGGGGGTGTTCGCAAAAGCGCGTCTTCACACTTGATCCAACGTCTTGGTCCATTAAGGAGGTGGTAGCGCAGTGAACGAGGCAATCGGACTATATTGCTTTAACACTTTCACTTAACCATAGGAGTTTGACAGTGGGGCTACTATATAGCCCCTGGTATTTCCGCGGCTATCCGAATGCAGTGCGCGTACGTACATGACCGGGAAAATCGGTCCTTCGTTAATGCGGAGGAATCCTGAAGATTCCGATGAGTCATCGAGTGGTTGACCAGTCTCACGCTTTATCATGACAGTCAGTTTTCGGCTTTCTCTACTGATGTGCTCATCCGGATGAACCAGGGCACAATCACAATAGTTCTCCCGGTGCCACCTTAGCCGATAGAGCGGAACGTAAGGTAGCAAAACGCGGGAGCCGGGCAAACCCAACATTTGACCAAAGACATGATTCGGAGTTGATGCATATAAGGCCAAACTCGCGACGCCGAACACTCCCTAAGGTATTCGGTCTTTACAACATATACCGGGCTGAGTAACGCCCTTGATAATGAACCCCGAGTGTCCAGGTACGTGCATTATTCTGACGTGGCGAAATGCCAATAACGTCAGCATCCCTCTCGGTTATTCTGAGTATCCGGAGGATGTGAAGCAACAAGAGACAGTAAAAAAGGTTTACACAGGGTCTTAATCTAAAAAGAAACCTTTGAGCGGGGCCCTGCTGCACGTCTGCGCCTGTGTCTCTGTTGTGCCGTATCCTGGAAGGGTATAGCACGACTATCATCTGTAAAAGAGAAGAACTTAGGTGAAAGTTGTCATGCAAATGATTGGTTATTCTCAATAAACCATTAAAATTCAAGATAAGTAAGGTCGAGCCGAACTGTAGTCCTTTGTACATGCGGGAAGCCCCTGGTACCACCTATGGGGGTATATCCATCAAACCAATCTCAGGTTTATCTAAGCTGTTACAGCTAGTGATGCGTCGGACTCATCTAGCCGTGTCCGTGGTCTTGACGACCGATCATTTATTCTGGTTGGAGAGGTCGTTTAGTGTTTGGCTGCTAAAGCCGTCACACGTTCTTCCGCGCGTAGGGAACGCTCGACATTTCCGCTAACTGTGATGATGCCACATGGACCGGGCATCTTAAGCTTAAGATAAGCATAATGCGGTACTGCATTAGAACGAGCAAAGGCCGTTCTTCCGAGTAGTGCTTGATAGCCGCTTCGGAATGGAGCGATGTCGAAGGTTAACTTTTCACTTCGGAAGTTGTCGGGGGAACCGAATACAACCTCTAGTACGAGAGAGCCCGTGCAGCTGGCCTCTGGGCCTGGTATTACTCCTTTAAAGGTAGTATTGCTTTGGCTAATTCTCATTGGGTCTATCCCCATTTTGCGGACTGTGTCCTGATATATCAGATTAAGACTACTGCCGTAGTCCATGAGGACTCGGGTGAGATGGTATCCGTTGATTATTGGGTCTAGCACCAAGGCAGCCAGTCCTCCGTGCCAGATACTTGTCAGGTGATCCCTACGATCAAAAGTAATCCGGCAGGCCGACCAAGGGTTGAACTTAGGGGTGGCGCGTATGTCTCGGAGTGCATATTTGCTCCTCCTCTTCGTCACGTGAATTGTGTTCACTGTTTTGACCTCTGGTGGGAACTTTTTCTGTCCCCCAGTGTTTTGCTGACGAGGATCATCCTCGTCTTCACTTGGTGTCTCCCTCCCCTTGTGTTCAGCGTTTAACTTGCCGGCCTGCTTGAAGACCCAGCATTCTCTGTGGGTGTGATTTGCAGGTTTATCGGAGGTGCCATGAATCTGACATAATTTGTCTAGAATCTTGTTTAGGCTGGACGGTCCATCTCTGTTGCCTTTGAAAGGCTTTTTCCGCTGACCGGGTCGAGAGCCCCTAAATCCGGCGTTTACCGCCGTGTTGTCTGGGCTGTCTTCGTTATTTCGACGCTTGCTTTTATTGCGTCGTGGTTTTCCATTACCATCCTTGACTTCAGATGTGCCTGGGTCGCTGGTGCTACAACGGGCCAGCCAGCTATCTTCGCCCGTGCAAAAGCGGGTCATAAGGCTTGTTAGGGTTGCCATTGTCCTTGGTTTTTGTTGGCCGAGGTGTCTGGCGAGCCATTCGTCTCAGACGCTGTGTTTGAAAGCTGCTAAGGCTTCGGCGTCCGGGCAGTCGACGATTTGGTTCTTCTTAGTGCGAAATCTGTTCCAAAGCTTTCTAGCTGACTCTCCGGGCTGTTGAATTATATGACTTAAATCCTCTGCATCCAGAGGTCGGATATAGGTCCCTTGAAAGTTAGCCCTGAAAGCATCCTCAAGCTCCTCCCAACTTCCAATTGAATTTTCGGGGAGGCTCTTCAGCCAGTGCCGAGCTGGTCCTTTCAGCTTGAGGGGCAAGTATTTGATGGCGTGGTGATCGTCTCCGCGAGCCATATGGATGTGGAGGATGAAGTCCTCAATCCAGACCCCCGGGTCTGTCGTTCCGCCGTACGCCTCTATGTTCACGGGTTTGAATCCCTCTGGAAATTCGTGATCCAGCACCTCATCGGTGAAACATAGGGGCTGCGCGGCACCCCTGTATTTGGATGTGTCATGGCGTTCTGACGGTTGTAGTGTTCGGTTTTGATTATGCGCTGGGGCGCGATTCCTAGATCCGTAGATGGATCTGGTCATGCCAGCCTTTTGATGCGAGTCCTCGCGTGGATCGTGTGCTGACCTATGTGCCGCCTTGTTAGCCGCTCTATCGCGGCCATGAGGTGGTCGATCCGACCGGTCGGCCGTTTTATTTTTCGGCTGTGTAGGCTCTAAGGCCTCATCATTGAATTCCGGCAACAGCTTGCACTTTGGATAGCTCTTTGTGTGGTGACTACCAACATACTTTTCTTCAGTGTCGAGCACTTTGTTCCATCTACTGTTGAGCGTATTATGCGCGGCCTTAAGCCTTTGCTTCTGCTTCTTCAGACTCCTCGCGGTGCCAATGAGCCTTCTATGGAGGTTCTCTTGTTCCAATTGCCCTTCCGGGATGGTGTGTACATCGTCGTCCGGACTGTTTTCCTCTCCGGAGAGAGGTTGATGAGCTTTATCCACGGCGTCACCGTGATCGGACAGCGGCTCCGTACTATGTTCGCCGTTCGCTGGTTCATCCTGCTCTGTCACTGGGTCGTCGTTTCCTCTGGAGTCGACCGGGGTATTATTTTTTCTTGCGCTGTTATCGCTGTTCTTGCCGAGTCGGGATTTGGAGCGGCGCCTACGCTGTCGCTTTGGTTGCTTCTCGAGGGAGCTATCCTTCGCTGCATCCTTCCGTTCCTCGTCATTGTTTTCTTTGGGTGTATCCACCATATATATATCGTGTGATGAAGTGGCTATCCAGCGCCCTGTGGGCGGTGGTTCCTGTTCCTCTCCTGCATCGTCGTCCATACCGTCGATGTCTTCGGAGTCGAATCGAGCATGTCGGTTAAATCGTCGACAGTGGCTATTAAGTGGGTGGTGGGTGGGGAGCGAATTTCTTCGTCTTCCGCATCCCATTCTAGCCGGACATAGTTCGGCCAAGGGTCTCCTGACAGGGAGAGAGACTTCAACGAGTTTAGCACGTCGCCAAAGGGCGAGTGCTGAGAGATATCCGTGGAGGTAAACTCCATGATCGGTGCCCAATCGGATTCGATAGGCACGGACGCAGGCGGTTCGGAGCCCGTGGACGGGGACGAATCCAAATGTCCGGCAACACGGGTCTCATCAGAGGTGAAGTCAGTATTCGGCTCTATCGCCGCTGAGTGTGCGGCCTCCATGGCGGGGTCCATCCACCCGTCCTCGGACGGCGTAATCTGCTCCGGATCGAGGGCCGGAGTAGCTGCAGGTGGGATCTCCCGAACACTGTCCGTCGGCAGAGCTAAGTCATGCCTATCGTGACTGTGCGGCGCACCTGACATGGGCTCGAATCCGTCGAAGGTCAAGTCTCCGCGGACGTTGGCAGTATAGTTCAAGTTTCCAAACCTGACCTGATGGTCAGGGGCGTAGCTCTCGATCTGCTCCAGATGGCCAAGCGAGTTGGCCCGCAGTACGAAGCCGCCAAATACGAAGATCTGTCCGGGAAGGAAATCCTCACCCTGGATCGCATTGTTGTCGATGATCGAAGGGGCCATCTAGACTTAGGGTGACGGCACAGTGGAACTCTCAATGAAAGCACCAATGTCGGTGTCAAAACCGGATGATCTCGGGTAGGGGGTCCCGAACTCTGCGTCTAAGGCGGATGGTAACAGGAGGCAGGGGACATGATGTTTACCCAGGTTCGGGCCCTCTCGATGGAGGTAATACCCTACTTCCTGCTTGATTGATCTTGATGATATGAGTATTACAAGAGTTGATCTACCACGAGATCGTAGAGGCTAAACCCTAGAAGCTAGCCTATGGTATGATTGTTGTTGTCCTACGGACTAAACCCTCCGGTTTATATAGACACCGGAGGGGGCTAGGGTTACACAGAGTCGGTTACAAGGGAGGAGATCTACATATCCGTATTGCCAAGCTTGCCTTCCACGCCAAGGAGATCTACACAGAGTCTTCAATCTTGTATCTTCATAGTCTAGCAGTCCGGCCAAAGGACATAGTCCGGCTGTCCGAGGACCCCCTAATCCAGGACTCCCTTAGGTACGTCTCCGTATAAAATGGTTTATGGTAAAGCATGTCACTTACCTCTAGAACTAGAACATAAGGCTTATTAGGCTATTAAAGAGCTCAACTATGATTTCAAACTTGCCGGTGAGAAGAGGTTATTTGACATGAGCTCACTTGATGAATGGAGAACCCAATCTTATGAGAATGCCAAATTGTTTAAAGAAAAAGTTAAACGATGGCATGACAAAAGGATACAAAAGCGTGAGTTTAATGTAGGTGATTATGTATTGCTATACAACTCTCGTTTAAGATTTTTTGCAGGAAAACTTCTCTCTAAATGGGAAGGTCCTTACGTTATCGAGGAGGTCTATCGTTCCGGTGCCATAAAAATCAACAACTTCGAAGGCACAAATCCGAAGGTGGTGAACGGTCAAAGAATTAAACATTATATCTCAGGTAATCCTATAAATGTTGAAGCCAATGTTATTGAAACCGTGACCCCGGAGGAATACATAAGGGACACTTTCCGGAAAGTTTCAGACTCCGAAAAGGAATAGGTATGTCGTACAGTAAGTAAACCGACTCCAAAACAGTTCTAATGGCAATTTTTCTCCGTTTTGGAATATTTAGAAAAATAGAAAAATAAGAAGCAGTCCGGGAAGGACACGAGGGTGGAGGGCGCGCCCTACCCCCTTGGGCGCGCCCCCTGCCTCGTGGGCACCCCGTGCGCTCTCCGGACTCCGTTTTCTTGCACGATACGTATTTTGGTCGGTAAAAATTCATTATATAATCTCCCGAAGGTTTTGACCTCCGTATCACGCAAATATCTCCTGTCTTTGTTTCGAGCTGTCCTGCTGCAGATTAGAGCAACATGTCATCCCAGGATTCGGAAGGAGAAAGTTATGTGGCTGATTACCTTGCAGATCCTAAGGTCTATGGGGATGTGGAGCATTGTGGTTGGACTACGGAAAAAGAAGAGGACTATGAACCCAAGAGAAAGGAGGAGACGAGCTCAGATGAAGATGAAGTCCCATTACCTCAACCTGGGGACATGCATGTGGAGTTCAAAAAGTCAAGCCTCCCTGATAGAGCAAAGAAATTTAAGATCGAGTTTATCCCTTTTCGCCTCTTGCAGGAAAACAAGCAGGAATTATGCAAAAAGATATTAAGCCTGGAGCAGGAGATTGATGACCTGAGGGATCAAAACTCTGTCCTCAAGCGCAAATTAAGGAAGAAGCCTACGCCATCAACTAAACCACCACCTTCCTCTTCAACAAAGGAGACATAATCATATGGGTATGGGCACTCCCCTTGGCAACTGCCAAGCTTGGGGGAGGTGCCCCGGTATCGTATCACCACCACATCTCCTATCTTTACCGTTTTTCTTAGTTCGATCCTTTTTAGTATTATCTTGATCTAGTAGAATAAAGTTTTAGTATGATCTAGTTTTGAGTTTTGCTTTATGATCCCTCTATGTAATCGAGTCCGTGAGCTATATAATAAAGATCAGTGTTGAGTCAAGGGCTTGATTATCTTGCTATGATCTTGAGTGAATAAAAGAAAAGAGAAAAGAATAAAAAGAAACAAAGAGATCATATTGATCTTATGGAGAGTAATGACTTCAGATAGAAAGAGTATGATGATTAACAGTTGTTGAGAGTTGACAAACATAGCTTTGGTCATCGTTGCAATTAATAGGAAGTAATAAAGAAAGAGAGGTTTCACATATAAATATACTATCTTGGACATCTTTTATGATTGTGAGCACTCATTAAAATATGACATGCTAAAGAGTTGATGTTGGACAAGGAAGACAACGTAATGGGTTATGTTTTCTTATATCTGAAATAAAGTATATTGTCATGGATCATCCAACATGCTGAGCTTGCCTTTCCCCCTCATGCTAGCCAAATTTTTTGCACCAAGTAGAGATACTACTTGTGCTTCCAAATACCCTTAAACCCAGTTTTGCCATAAGAGTCCACCATACCTACCTATGGATTGAGTAAGATCCTTCAAGTAAGTTGTCATCGGTGCAAGCAATAAATATTGCTCTCTAAATATGTATGATTGATTGCTGTGGAGGAAATAAGCTTTATACGATCTTTTGATGTGGAAGAAATAAAAGCGACGGACTGCATAATAAAGGTCCATATCACAAGTGGCAATATAAAGTGACGTTCTTTCGCATTAAGATTTTGTGCATCCAACTCTGAAAGCGCATGGCAACCTCTGCTTCCCTCTGCGAAGGGCCTATCTTTTACTATTATCTTCTACCTTATGCAAGAGTCATGGTGATCTTCACCTTTCCTTTTTATTATCCTTTGGCAAGCACAGGATGTTGGAAAGATCCTGATATATATATCTAATTGGATGTAAGTTAGCATGAGTTACTATTGTTGACATTACCCTTGAGGTAAAAGGTTGGGAGGCGAAACTATAAGCCCCTATCTTTCTCTGTGTCCGATTAAAATTCCGTAACCACAAGTATTGCGTGAGTGTTAGCAATTGTGAAAGACTAAATGATAGTTGAGTATGTGGACCTGCTGAAAAGCTCTGGCATAGACTCTTTCTGATGTTATGATAAATTGCAATTGCTTCAATGACTGAGATTATAGTTTCTTGGTTCTCAATAAAGTTTCTGATTCGTACTTTGCATTGTGAATAGATTATTACTTGAGCATAAGAAATCATATGACATTATCCATATATGTTGCTATTTTAAGAATAATCATGATGCCCTCATGTCCGTATTTTATTTTATCGACACCTCTACCTCTAAACATGTGGACATATTTATCATTATCGGCTACCGCTTGAGGACAAGCGAGGTCTAAGCTTGGGGGAGTTGATACGTCCATTTTGCATCATGCTTTTATATCGATATTTATTGCATTGTGGGCTGTTATTACACATTATGTCACAATACTTATGCATGTTCTCTCTTATTTTACAAGGTTTACATAAGGAGGGAGAATGCCGGCAGCTGGAATTCTGGGCTGGAAAAGGAGCAAATATTACAGACCTATTCTGCACAACTCCAAAAGTCCTGAAACTCCACGAAAGTTATTTTTGGAAATAATAAAAAATACTGAGCGGAAGAAATACCAGAGGGGGCCCACACCCTGGCCACGAGGGTGGGGGCGCGCCCTACCCCCCTAGGCGCGCCCCCGCCTCGTGGGCCCCCTGTTTGGCCCTCCGGTGCCCATCTTCTGCTATATGAAGTCTTTCGTCTGAACAAAAATCATAAGCAAGCTTTCGGGACGAGACTCCGCCGCCACGAGGCGGAACCTTGGCGGAACCAATCTAGGGCTCCGGCGGAGCTGTTCTGCCGGGGACACTTCCCTCCGGGAGGGGGAAATCATCGCCATCGTCATCACCAACGCTCCTCTCATCGGGAGGGGGCCAATCTCCATCAACATCTTCACCAGCACCATCTCCTCTCAAACCCTAGTTCATCTCTTGTATCCAATTCTTGTCTCTAAGTCCGGGATTGGTACTTGTAGGTTGCTAGTAGTGTTGATTACTCCTTGTAGTTGATGCTAGTTGGTTTATTTGGTGGAAGATCGTATGTTCAGATCCTATATGCATATTAATACTCCTCTGATTATGAACATGAATATGCTTTGTGAGTAGTTACGTTTGTTCCTGAGGACATGGCAGAAGTCTTGCTATTAGTAGTCATGTGAATTTGCTATTCGTTCAATATTTTGATGAGATGTATGTTGTCTCTCCTCTAGTGGTGTTATGTGAACGTCGACTACATGACACTTCACCATTGTTTGGGCCTAGAGGAAGGCATTGGGAAGTAATGAGTAGATGATGGGTTGCTAGAGTGACAGAAGCTTAAACCCTAGTTTATGCGTTGCTTCGTAAGGGGCTGATTTGGATCCATATGTTTCATGCTATGGTTAGGTTTACCTTAATACTTATTTTGTAGTTGCGGATGCTTGCAATAGGAGTTAATCATAAGTGGGATGCTTGTCCAAGTAAGGGCAGCACCCAAGCACCGGTCCACCCACATATCAAATTATCAAAGTACCGAACGCGAATCATATGAACATGATGAAAACTAGCTTGACGATAATTCCCAAGTGTCCTCGGGAGCGCTTTTCTCTATATAAGAGTTTGTCCAGGCTTGTCCTTTGCTACAAAAAGAATTGGGCCACCTTGCTGCACTTTATTTACTTTTGTTACTTGTTACCCGTTACAAATTATCTTATCACAAAACTATCTGTTACCTATAATTTCAGTGCTTGCAAAGAACACCTTGCTGAAAACCACTTATCATTTCCTTCTGCTCCTCGTTGGGTTCGACACTCTTACTTCTCGAAAGGACTACGATAGATCCCCTATACTTGTGGGTCATCAGTAGACAATGGTATGGGTGAGAAGACGCAGACCAAAATACCCGTTAATGTTCTTTGGTATATGCCAATCATACCAAGACTTCAACGTATTTTCATGGTCTAAGAGACGGCCAGACAGATGACATGGCACAAAACGGGCAAAAGAACCGAACTAGATGCAGATGGGAATTTCATGATGGTGCACACATCGGATGGTGAAGCGTGGAAGCGCTTCGATGCATTACATAAGGAAAAAACGGCAGATCCAAGGCATCCTTGAGTCGCCGTCAGCACAGATGGGTTCAGTGTGTTTGGTCAGATGGCAACCCCATACAGCTTTTGGCCCGTGTTTGTCATTCCACTCAATCTCCCCCCCCCCCCCCGGGCAGATTATGCAAAGAAAGAACATTTTCCTGACGTTGATAATTCCAGGGCCCAACTATCCGGGGAAGAATATGAATGTGTACATGCAGCCGCTTAAGGACGAATTGCAAGAAGCTTGGGATAATGGGTTCAAGGCATACGACGCCTTTAGCAAAGAGAACTTCATAATGCGTGCCTGGTACATGTACTCGACGCATGACTAGCCGGCGTATGCGCTATTCGTTGGTTGGTGTGTGCATGGAAGGTTCGCGTGCCCCACATGCAAGGGAGCTCTTGAGTTTCGTTGGCTGACGGCAGGGCACAAGTATAGTTGCTTCGACTTGCATAGACCGTTTCTACATCCTCGCCATAAGTTCAGGAAAGACAAGAAGAACTTCATCAAAGGTAGAGTTGTTAAACACTCTGCACCACCTGCGTTGACAGGCCAACAGACCATAGATCAGTTAAACGCTCTCGAGCCAGATCCAGAGCGTCCAGGGTATTCAAGGGGTATAATAAGGAACACGCCTGGACTCACAAGACATGCTTCTGGGATCTGCCTTACTGCAAAGACCTCCTTTGCCCACACAACATCGACGTGATGCACACTGAAAAGAATATCGCCGAAGCAATTTTTGGTACATTGTTCGGCATAGAGGGGAAATCAAAGGATAATACTAAGGCTAGAGTCGATCAAGAGGAGCTATGTGATAGACCGTTACAAAACATGAAAGAACCGAAAGGAAAGGGGAACTGGACGAAGCGAAAGGCATGGTTCAATCTTGGAAGGCCATCTATGAAGGAAATTATTTTGTGGGTGAAAATGCAGTTGATGTTCCCCGATGGGTATGCAGCAAATCTAAAGAGGGGAGCGAGTCTTCAGAAATTGAAAATATCTGGTCTAAAAAGTCATGATTGGCACATATGGATTGAGCGGATAATGCCGGTGATGTTGCGTGGCTTCATCCCTGAGGATGAAAGGCTAGTACTGGCAGAGCTAAGCTATTTCTTCCATGTTCTTTGTGCAAAAGAACTATCGCCTGGCCTCCTAGAAGAAATGGAATAGTTGGCGCTGGAGTTGATCTGCAAGTTAGAGATGATCTTTCCGCCAAGCTTCTTTAATCCAATGCAACACTTGATTTTGCATCTCCCGACCGAGGCACGATTGGGGGGGCCCGTGCAAAATCGTTGGTGCTACTCAACTGAGAGGATGCAGAAGACGCTTCGAGCAAAATGTAAAAATAAACATAGAATAGAAGCATCGATGGCCGAGGCATTCATCACTGAGGAGGCGGCAAACTTCGTGACAGCACACTACGAAGCCAAAAATCGTCATTTGCATAATCCAAAGCCTCGATACAATGCTGACGAACCTAAAAAGGGTCAATCCAACCTCAGCCTATTCAAAGGGAATCTCGCACCAGCCAGTAGTTGGAAACCAGTATCGTTGGATGTTGAAGAATGGCGGACCATTTCGTTGTATCTCTTCAACAACGTAACAGAAGTGCGGCCGTACATCGAGTAAGATCTCGGTACATTGTTCCGCAACTTCTAATTCCTTTGAACTGCTCTTATTCCTGGATATTTGATGCAGTCGATATGTCGCCATATTCACTTATGGAGCGGTGATCCAAAAGGATTCCGTCGAAGAGTATGAGCTTCTGGCAAAGCAAGGAGCCAAATATCCCGGTTTCATCTCTTGGTTAAAAAAAGGTAATTTCCATTAGACCCTTTCATTTCTTTGGCTAATTTTCGACTAATGCAACAATCCTTTCGTATTAAACTTGTAGGCTAATTCAGAGATTATGGATGCCGAATTGAGACAAGTAGCTAATGGTTTTGACTATAAGGTCCATTCATTTGACAAATACGACATCAACGGGTATCGCTTTCGTACCTATGGCAAAGAGCTATCTATGGCCGACCGAAAGTCTACAAATTGTTGTGTCTCTGCTATCGGCGAAGGAGGTATCGAGTATTATGGAAGAGTTGAAGCAATTTATGAACTTCAATTCTTTGGTGAAAACCCACCAAACGTCGTAGTCTTCAGATGTTATTGGTTCCAGCCGAGGGAGACTAGAAGGACTCATGAACATATAGGGCTAGTCAAAATCAAACAATGCACCCATTTGGATGTTCCCGATGTCTATATTACAGCTCAACAGGCAACCCAAGTTTTCTATCTACCGTGGGCCTGTCAAAGTGATCCAAATCTCAGTGGTTGGGACATCGTTTATGAAGAGCTGCCACGTGTTAGACCACCTCCCCCCAATGAAAAGGATTATGAACCTCACATTAACCAAGACGCATATGACGAAGGAGAATTCTTCCAAGAAACACGTCTTTCCCAAAAACGTTTCACGAACCGCTCTACTCCACCCCAAAACATTGAAGTAGACAACGATAGTGAATCCGACTTCACCCCTGAGTCGTAACAAGAAGAGCCGGAAGAAGAAGAAGTTACTGCTGCAGATGACCTGTTGATGCTTGAACGATTACGTAAAGGTGGCCTTCCACATGATGATGCATTTATTAATGATGATGATGAGCACGTCATTACCGATAGTGATTATTAGGTATTCAAATTTTTATGTTGTACTTGATTTATATAGTTATTTGTATGATTGTATGATTTATATAGTTGGTATGTATAATTTTCTTACTTTGTATGATTGTTTCTTATACATAGTGCCATGGTCTTGATGTCCGTCCCCGTCGGCCCTCGCCCGCTTTATGATTCGGATGTGGTAAATTCTCTTTCATAACTATTTTTTGCATTTCGCATTTATGACAATTATGGCCATTAAGTTGACATAGAGATATTTTAATCTAGGAGGTATGTGAACCGGAATTTGAAACCGACCCTCTTGTCGAGAAGTTAAATGTAGTTGAAAAATAAAATGAGTATTTGAAAGAAAAATTAAAATAATTGAAGAAGAGAAGATGACATTGGAGTTGTATGTTGCCGATGTCATCGATGATCACAAGATGAAGATGAATGCAATGCACTTGAAGATGGATGCAATGCGCCTGAAGCTTAAGAAGATTAGAAAATATGCCATTGATAATGAGGCTTGGTATCATTATGCCGTTGGATCAATTGTTACCTTAGTTGCGATCTTCATCACACTTGTTGTGATGAGGGTAAGTTTTCTCTAGTGTTTTGCTTTACAAATGGATACTTAGCTTATTTTCCTCCTAAATGGCATAATTACCTAAGTTAGATAAAAAAATGAGCTATACTTAGCTTATGCAGTTCATTTATGACATACTTAGGTCAAAATGGCATGATAATCTTTGTTACCTCCAAAATGCTATAGACTTAGCTTATTTTCCTCGAAAATGACATAATAACCTTACTAAGCTCCAAAATGACCTATTTACCTAGCTTAGCTCTAAAATGACCTACACTTAGCATTTTTACCTAGCTTAGCAATAAAATGGCATTTTACCTACCTTAGTTAGAAGAAGAAGAAGAAGAAGAAGAAGATAAAGAAGAGGAGAGGAGAAAAAGAAAGAGAAGAAAAAAAATCTTCTTCTTCTTCTTCTAACTAGTCTTCTTCATCTTCTTCTTCTTCTAACTTTCATCTTTCCCAATTTGCAGATTTGCTTTACATGAGAAAGCTTGGATTCATGGACTGTACTATTCTTCTGGTGCTTCCTTGTTGTTTATGAAAACTTGTTTGGATATGTATGTCTATATGGATATGTTGTTGGAAACTTGTTTTTGGTTTTATATATATGGATATGTTGGACTTTGTTGAACTATGTTGTTGGATATATATGCATGTATATCTATGTTTGAAACCATGTCTAATTAAATGGATTTAAATAAAAACAGGGGATATATAGCCTCTTTGCCGTCCGCTAGCAGACGGCAAAGAGGACATGTGGCAGCTACGTGTGCAACCTAGGAACACTGGCTGCCTATTTCGTCATTTTGCCGTCTGCTAGCAGACGGCAAAGAGGGCCATCTATGCCGTCCGCTGGCAGACGGCATAGCTGGCCACGTGGCAGCTTCCCAGTGCTGGCCTAGCTAAGCTCTTTGCCGTCTATCAGCGGACGACAAAGAGTGTCGTGAACCCCCTAACGGCTCTCACCCCACCCCACTGCCGTCCGTTATCTTTGCCGTCTGCTGGCCTCGGACGACGGATGGCACAACCTTTTGCCGTCTGTTTTTAGGAAGCGGACGACAAAGAAGGCCTTTGCTGGCACGCGTTCAGACGGACGGTTTGCCGTCCGCTGGCTGATGGCAAAGACGTTTGCCATCCGGCATCTATGCCTTTGCCGTCAAAGAAGCTGATTCAAGTAGTGTCACTCCAAAGTCACTAATAGCGGAGAACAAATGAAGAGATTATTGTAGGGTACGAAACCACCTCAAAGTTATTCTTTCTGATCGATCTATTGGGCTATTCCTATAAGTGTCACAAACAGCCCTAGAGTTCATACTAAAATAACACCTTAAGATAAACATCAACCAAAACCCTAATGTCACCTAGATACTCCAATGTCACCACAAGTATCCGCGGGTTTGATTATACGATATGCATCACACAATCTCAGATTCATCTATTCAAACCAACACAAAGAACTTCAAAGAGTGCCCCAAAGTTTCTACCGGAGAGTCAAGACGAAAACGTGTGACCCTATGCATAAGTTCACAAGGTCACAGAACCCGCAAGTTGATCACCAAAACATACATCAAGTGGATCACGTGAATATCCCATTGTCACCACAGATAAACACATGCAAAACATACATCGAGTGTTCTCAAATCCTTAAAGACTCAATCCAATAAGATAACTTCAAAGGGAAAACTCAATTCATTACAAGAAGATAGATGGGCAGAAACACCATAAGATCCAACTATAATAGCAAAGCTCACGGTACATCAAGATCGTGCCAAATAAAGAACACGAGAGAGAGAGAGAGAGATCAAACACATAGCTAGTGGTACATACCCTCAGCCCCAAGGGTGAACTACTCCCTCCTCGTCATGGAGACCGCCGGGATGATGAATATGGTCACCGATGATGGTTTCCCCCTCCGGCAGGGTGCCGGAACGGGTTCCCGATTGGTTTTTCGTGGTTACAAAGGCTTGCGGCGGCGGAACTCCCGATCTAGGTTTCTTTTTGGGGGTTTCTGTATTTATTGGAATTTTTGGCGTCGAGAACAAGCCAGGGGGTCCATGAGGGGCCCACAAGGATGGAGGGCGCACCCAGTGGGGTAGGGCGCGCCCTCCACCCTTGTGGAGGCCTCGTGGCTCTTCCGGCCCAACTCTTTTGCTTCGGGGGCTTCTTCCGGTCCATAAAAAAATCACCGTAAATTTTCAGCTCATTTGGTCTCCATTTGGTATTCCTTTTCTGTAGAACTCAAAAATAAGGAAAAAAATAGAAACTGGCACCGGGATCTAGGTTAGTCCCAAAAATCATATAAAATAGCATATAAAACATCCAAGATGGGTAATATAATATCATGGAACAATAAAAAATTATAGATACGTTGGAGACGTATTAGTCCCTTTCAGATCTGGCACACATCTAGTCCCTTTCGTATTACACTACACTCGTTTGGATGAAAAAACTAGGACCTCAATAAATCCCGAACATTAAGAAAGTTTCCATAAGAAACTTTTGATTTGCGGTGGTTAAAATCCGAACATTCAGGATTTATCATTTCCAAAAAACTATGTCCATCATTTGTCACTCCATTATGAAAAATTCTATTATTCCACGTAAATATGGACGGGCAGAAAAGCGCGCGCCATGAATGACCTAATAGAGTGTTAAGACTGGGCCTCCTACTATCACCTTGCTGCTAATGCACTCAGCTTTCTGACGCACGAACAAGTGCCGAATTTATAGGATTTCCAGGAGAGAACTCGATTCTCTGGCGTGCTGAATCAAAAGGCAGTAAAAAGCAAAGATTTCGTCAAAAGATCATGTTTCGGTTTAGAATTAGAGCCCCAAGCTCTTATGCGAGTCAAGACCTAGAAAAAAACCAAGCCCTCACATAGACTAAGGATTCTGTGCCGTCAGATGGTTAGCCCGAGTGCTGTCAGCCGTCTGATAAACTTCCAATTGCAGCTGAATGTAATATCCTTGCCCCCACCGGGGCATTTCGTCATTTCACATAGGGGCTATAAAAGGGGGCAACACTATAGTGGAAACCAAACCGAGCGGCCTCCTTCTCCCGCACTCTCGTCTTCCCAACCATGGCTCCCTCTCTCTTCCTTCAGTCCCTCGCGCCGCCGGTGCTCTTCCCCTCACGACGGCCATGGCCGGTCCACTGATATTGGGGGCCTGGGGGTGAGACGGTCGAGGGCTCTTGTTCATAAAGAATGACAAACTATACTACATTCTATAATCCAATGGCAAAGGAAATAACCAGTACTCTTCGTGGTCTCTATAATCTAAAAAGGAGATTACAAACAACTTTTTTTTGCGGGAGACATTACAAACAGCTTGCTTATCTATGAATAAAAGAAAACTATATCATTGTACTAAGGAAAACATTATGGTTCCACAAAAGATTGGTTCACACAAACTTTTTAGAAGAGAGATTGAAGAAATATTTTCTGGAAGACATCAATAGACACAGTGCTTAAAAATGACCAAGACAAGGAATAGAAGCACCTTAATACGGTCGGATATTGTTGGCTGAATCCATGGGAAGAGAAAAGGAGCCGCAGTGAACATAATTGACGATGTACCAAGGAAGCCTTTCCCCCTGGTTTCTTTTTACAGGGCACTCTCTCGAATCTAATGAGTGCCTCTAGAACTAAGAACAAAACAAAATGATATCAGTGACTCTATTTCGTTGGCAGGACAAGATGAGAGCTACTGAACATTGAATTCAGAGATAAACGGCAAACAAGTACCATCTCCCGGATAAATATTTGCAGGGGCGAGTAGAACTATTTAGCTGCTCGTGGAAGAATGGAGTTGCGTCGTTGTTCTATCCATACATGCTCAACTGCTCGTGAGTCGTGACCTTGGAAACACGAGGCGTCGCAGGAAAACGATTGGAGGAGTCAGAGGGTTTTTTTGACAAAGTAAGACTCTATTTCTCAGATAATCCCGAGGTCGTTTACAATAAGGTGAGAAATAAATTCTGGGATAGCCTCTTCCCAAACCTCAGAGGATCTATTAGACAAAGATGCTTTAGCTATACAATCAGCTACACTATTAGCTTCCCGTGGGCATTTAGTTACTTCATACTGACCGAAGTCCAAGCCCATCTCCTTACACTCCAACAAAGTTGCCGAATCCTGCCCAAGAAAAGCTTCAAGGTTAAGAGCTTCAACTGCGTTAGAGCTGTTAGACTCAATGTGTAAGCTGTTGCATCCAATTTTGGCTGCTAGGTAAAATCCATTACGAATAGCTATCATCTCTACCGCATCCACTAACACCGCATGCGGTATAAACCAAGCAGACGCAACAATAAACTCGCCATGCTCATCTCGTGCTACTGCTCCTGTACCTGCAGTCATGGTCTCAACGCTGAAGGATGCATCAACATTAATTTTGACCACTCCTCTCTTTGGCTTGTGCCAGATATGATCACATTTTACCACTGGCTGGTTTGGTGTTAGTGAGCGGATGAAATTTGTCGCTAGAACCAGTTTGGTTTGGCTGCCGGACCGTCTCCCCCTTGACCATTTGCCGTCTCTGCCACCAAATATACCAGCTCCCGACAGCAGTCAACTCTGCCATAGATAGGTTACTTACAGTATCATGCCGATCCATGAGGGAAGACATAGTGAAAGATCCTGATCGGTCCTCTAGCACAACTTTCTGAATTTCTTCCTTTAGTCCCAGCTCACTCCAGGTATTCATCGCTCTTTCACAGGTAAACAAGCAATGTTGTGCATCTTCAAAACCTATATGGCATATCGGACATTGCCCCGTGACAGGTATATGACGTCCTGCTAGGGTACCATAGCATGGTAAAACTCCCCTGATCACCTTCCAGACAAAATGCTTAACCTTGCCAGGGATTCGAAGCTCCCAAACGCGCTTCCATATTTCGTTTGGCTGGCTTCCTTGTGCAATAGTCTGGTTCCAGTTGCGGCCAAATTGATGCTGAAATTCTATATGATATGCGGACCGCACAGTAAAAGCTCCGGAATGGTTATAATGCCATGATACAAAATCTTCCATCACCTGCACACGAAGAGGGATTTGTAGGATCCTGTGAACATCAACTGGCCAAAAAACAGTCTGGATTAGGTTCTCATCCCATTGACCAGTATACGGGTTAATTAATTCTTCAACCTTATTCAGCATAGTTGCTCCCCTTGGAGTTACAATCTTCCTTGATTCGCTAGAAGGAACCCGTACCCACATGCCAAATACATCCGCTCTTAAAAGTTTGTATGCCCAAAACAATACTTTGCCAAGTAAACGAAGAACCTTTCTTAGGGCCAGCCATGAGAATATTTCCGTCCGGATAGTATTTTGCACTTAGAACTTTTGCACACAAAGATTCAGGATTCTGGAGTAAACGCCAACACTGTTTTGCTAGTAAAGCAAGATTAAAACTGTGAAGGTCTCTAAACCCCAAGCCACCTTTACTCTTCGGGATGCATAATTTCCACCATGCAAACCAATGCATCTTCTTCTTCTCCTCGCTATCCCCCCACCAAAACCCTGCAATCTCATATGTTATTGCCTTGCATATGGTCTTGGGAAGTTTAAATACTGACATAGCATAAGAGGGGATTGCTTGAGCCACCGCCTTCAGCAATATTTCTTTTCCTTGCATTGAAAGTACCTTTTCTGTCCAGCCTAATTCTCTGACAAACTCTATCAATGAGATGCTGAAAACATTCACTCCAGTCCATGCAAAGTAGGGAGACCAAGATACTTATCCGTTAGGGCCTCTGTTAAAATATCCAGATTTCTACATACCTCCTCCCTAACAAGCACATCTATATTCGGACTGAAAAGGATACTAGATTTAGGTAGTGGCGCGTGGGAGGCTACAATTTTTGTTTTACTTTGAGAGAGAAGGGGGCCGCAGTGTAGCAGCAATACCTGGGCCGGGGCCCCTACCTGCCGGGGGGCCAAGGCGAGCGCCCCGTTTGCCCGGCCTATGGGCCGGGCCTGACGACAGCGGCCCTCCTCCACCTTCATCCCATCCCCCTCGCACCCTTCCTCCTCCCCTCCTGTCATTCCCCTCCCCTAAACCGACGAGGAGGCCGGACCGCCGCCCGGTGCGTCCCCCGGACCGTCTTGCTCGACCACTTTCAGCGTGCGCCGCCGGCTCTCGAGCCCTTCTGCTCCGACCCCAAAGAGGGCTCGCCAACGGCCGGAGTGGATGAAGTGAAGGTCCATCTTCGGTCATGGGACATTTTTGACCTTCTGTTCATCAGGACATTTTGGTGTACTTTTAAGTGCCAAGCATAAATCACCTGCCCAAATGTTTCTTTCAGGAGCATGCGCAATTCAGTATATAGAGCTTGCAGAAAATTTGGCCTTCTGTTAAGCAAAAGCTTGCTCTGATGTATATATATTATATGTGCTTCACAGCGGCCGGGCTAATCTGAACATGGCGATGTGATGTCAAGTTAGTCTCAGGACTGGAATTAGCCTTGGTAAAAATGATGAGGAAAATGTGTGACTTCGACTCCTTTTGTTCTGGTTTACTGGCTTACTGTATTTGAAACACAATATCAAATTAGCTTATGTTTCCAGAAACTAGCAACCAAACATTACTACGTCACTAATATATACTCCCTCCGTCCGGAAATATTTGTCATCATAATGGATAAAAGAGGATGTATCTAGATATATTTTAGTTCTAGATACACCTCTTTTTGTCCATTTTGATGACAAGTATTTTCGGACGGAGGAAGTATATACTATTTGTAGATCTTGTGTTTCTGCAATAGACAAGAGTTATCAAATAGTGATACGGATACCCTGTTGGCCCGCTGTTGTAGGTTTACAATTTGGTAAAATGCAATGCAATTTTTTACAACAGAAAAGTAGAGATAGGGTCAAATGGGTTGAGTATGAATTTGACTTAGCTTTCTTGCCATGGGTAGAAGAATGTGCATAGATCATTTGACGAGTACTATGATTTCAGAAAAAAAAACTTGCTGGTGACTTTGGACCGAGAGTGCGGAAGATTTTCAGGTGATTTTCTTCTTTACTCTGGGATTATGATGCATTTTGGCACTAGCTAGAATCAATATGTCAATAAACCATAATACCAGAATTATTGTTTACACTAATGATTTTCTACTATACTCTGAATTGATTAATTTTCCCTACATATATTTCCACTCATGGGTTCAGTTCTACTACACTGACATCGTAGTTGGTGTCGTTCCTTTGGCTTCTTCTCCCCCGTCCTAGTCCTACTACACTAACGCCGCCATGCGCGTATTGCATTTCTCCTTACCATCCTCTGCCTCGGCGTCCTTCTCTTCGTCCCTGCTCGCGGACTTCCTCTGTGGCGACGATGCTAGCAACTGGTTCACCGCGCTGCTGTCGGGATCGCTCTCCCGTGACTCCGTGCTCGTCGCGTCGGACGCGGTGCCAGGCCCACCGTCTATCACAGGCGCCGAGGCACTCTAGTGTAAATTTGCGTGTCATGTGTAGCTATTAACTCTTAATCACGTCCAATATATGCAACCAAACATCATGCCTATGCATCAGGCCGCCCAACGCAGGCCACCAAACGCCAGACAAATGTTGCTTCCCTAATATAGCCAACCAATATGCAGGCAACCAAACAATATGCAAAACATGATTTCTAGCATGCATTATCTCAGCTAGGCCCATATGAGTCACAGATGCAGGGGGATAATGCAGGTTACCCAATGCATCCCAAGTTACTGCACCTCATCAAGTAATGTAGGAAGGAAACTTTTCACCCGCAAAAAATGTGAAAAGTAGTGAGAGGGGAATGCATAGCATTAATGTGCTATCTAGCACTTACATATGTCTTCCTTGATTGGTGGGATTTTGCAAGATGAACTCAATAAAGCGGAAAGGAGGTAGTAATGAGAACATCCCAAAACTTCTTTTTGTTGTTTCCCCCGTCCGCAAGAAAGAAGAGGTTGAATCTAAATTGCGTTGAAATTTCCCGGCAACAAAAGACCAAGATTTCCGGTCCGATAAAAGAACGTTCATAAGAATATATGAGAGAAGAAAAATCCTTACTAATAATACTACTACCAAAAACAACATGGACAGTATTCTGCGCCGGTCAGCCGGCCCAAACTTTGGGTCGGTCCAACCCTGTCCGTTAGATGCGATACGTAGGCCCAGTTCTTTTGCCAGAATCTAGGGATTCTCCCAGAATCCGACCCCTACCCAGCTTCTCCCAGAATCTTTGAGCCCCATTTGTTTTACAATCCTATCTAGTTAGGGTCTAATTAGACAAGATTGTAAAACAAATGGGGATCAAATATTCTGGGAGAAATTGGGTAGGGGTCGGATTCTGGGAGAATCCCCAGATTCTGGCAAAAGAACTGGACCGTAGAAAGCGTCAGATCGAAGCACCCCGTCCCCACTCCCGCATCTTCCCCCGCGCATGACTCTCTCTTCCCCACCTCCTCATCTCAAATCGGGAGACGACTGGCCTTCAAAGCTCGCCAGATCACCGACGCTCACTGGATCGCCGCCCTCGCTCCCGGGTTGCATCAAACCTCCTCCCTCCTACTATCACCTTGCTGCTACTGCACTCTGAGCATACTCACACACGAAGAAACACCGATCTGCCAAATTTATAGGATCGCCGGGAGAGAACTCAATCCTCTGGCCAGTTGGATCAAAAGGCAGTAAAAACAAGGTTCCTCAAAAGGATCATGTTTTGGTTTGGGATAAAACCAAGCGGATTCTGTGCCGCCGGATCTTTAGCCCGAGCGCTGTCCGCCGTCCGATAAATTTCCAATTGCAACTGAACGTAATATCCTTTCTCCCACCGGGGCATTTTCGTCATTTCACATACGCCACATAAAAGGGTGGCGGCACCGTGGTGGAAACCAAACAGAGCCGCCTCTTTCTCCCGCACTCTCGTCTTCCCGTCTTCCTCCAGCCCCTCGCGCCGCCGGTGCTCTTCCCCTCACGACGGCAGCCTTCATCCCATCCCCGTCGCACCCTTCCTCCCCCCTCCTGTAATTCCCCTCCCCTAACCCTAGAAACCGACAAGGAGGCCGAACCGCCGCCCGGTGCCGTCCTGCTCGACCACGTTCAGCGCGCACCGCCGGCACTCCGGCCCCACAGATGGCGCGCCAACGGCCGGAGCGGATGAAGTGAAGGCCCATCTTCGTCGTGCGGGGGTCATGGGCTGCACAGGGATGCCGAGGCGAGCAACCGCGGGTGAACTGATATGGGGTCTCCTCTTGGTCTGTACTCTGTACAGTACTCGTACGCACATTTCAACTTAAACATACAATATGTTTTTTCTAATTATAAAGGTCTATGTTTGACCTTCTGTTCATCAGGACATTTTGGTGTACTTTTAAGTGCCAAGCATAAATCGCCTGCCCAATTGTTTCTATCAGGAGCCTACGCAGTTCAGTATACATAGCTTGCTCTGATGTATATATATTATATGTGCTTCATGCCGGCCGGGCTAATCTGAACATGGCGATGTGATGTCAAGTTAGTTGTCTGGACTGGAATTAGCCTTGGTGAAATGATGTGGAAACTGTGACTTCGACTCCTTTTGTTCTGGTTTACTGGCTTACTGTATTTGAAATACAATATCAAATTATCTTATGTTTCCAGAAACTAGCAACCAAACATTACTACGTCACTAATATATACTTGTAGATCTTGTGTTTCTGCAATAGACAGGAGTTATCAAATGGTGATATGGCTACCCTGTTTTAGGTGTACAATTCAGTAAAATGCAATGCACATTTTTACAACAGAAAAGTAGAGATAGGGTCAAGTGGGTTGAGTATGAATTTGATTTTGCTAGAGAAATGTTCTACTTCTTGCCATGTGTGGAAGAATTTGCATAGATCATTTGACGAGTGCTATGATTTCAGAAATAACTTGCTGGTGACTTTTGGACCCTGAGTGCAGAAGATTTTCAGGTGTTTTTCTTCTGTACTCTGGGATTATGATGCATTTTGGCACCAGCTAGAACCAATATGTCAATATACCATAATACCAGAATTATGGTTTGCACTAATGATTTTCTTCTATACTCTGAATTGATTCATTTTCCCTACATATATTTCCACTCATGGGTTCAGTTCTCCTTTATGCAAGTAATTTGTTAGAATTTCAGGTATTGTGGTCTGTACAAGTGTACGAATTTTGCAATTTGCATTGCCTGGTGAGGAATAGCTAGCAGTGGGCAACATAAGAGGAGCAAAGAACAAGCAGGGGCACATGGCTGTCTGGTGATGAGTACCCGTCCATAGCTCATGTAGTTTTTCTTTGTAGTTGCACAGGGCTATGGTTATGGTTTGGTGGTAGGTTCTGCTCCTCTGGTTACTGGTCTGTGGTGTGTGTTCACTGGTGGCGGGGGTGGTTGTTGCTGCTACTGTTCCATCGGTCCTTGGTCATTTCTTTCAGGAACAGCCTTTTCTGAGGTGGATTACTTCTTTCTATTTTGCTACTTCCTGCTATTAATTTAACAGCTCATGCATTGTTACTGGGTTTTGTTCTTACCTGCTGATCTACAACATGAGCATGTCCAACTGTTGATTTAACAGCTCATGCATTACTGATTTTCGTTCTTCCCTCCAATTGTTATGGGCCTGTTAATGAACGGATGCATTGTTGTTGGTTTCATACTTGCCTACTGAGATGTGTGTTGCTGCTGGATGAATGGATAATGCAGTGTTAAATAGAGTTTATTCTGTTTAGTTTTGTTTATTCTCTTTACTGATATTTCAGTTTGTTTTTGGATAGTGAGATGTTGAATACAGTTGATTGTGTTTTGTTTTGTTTACTCTGTATACTAACGTTCAGGTTTACATGGGAAGTTGATGGTGTATCTCTTGGATGGTTTCTACCACTAAAAGTTTGTGATTTCTTCCGCTTCGTAGTTGATTTAGTTCAATCAAAAACAGTCTGTCACTTATTTGACCAAGCGAGTTTAGGTTCTGCCTTTCCAGGACTAGAACTGTAGTTATTTCCTGTCCTGTATTATTGTTTGTCATCAAATTTGTTCATTTAAATCTTGAATAGGGCAACTATAAGAACGCAGATTAATGAGAGCTGTTCATATTTCGCGAGCAGGTGCATGTTATGATTATTGCAGTGGAGTGCCGATTGCTGAAATATGCCTTCGACGTCTGTTTTAGATTTTGTTTTAGTTTACTGGATAAATTTTTCTTCCTTGAACTAGAATGGTATGGTTCAAAATAGTGTGATAAACTTTGATCCATAGATACATACAGATAGAATAACTGGTTGCAGCTTGTCATCACTGTTTTGAATCTACCTCTTGTACTTCTGTTTCCTGTAATGAATATTCAATTTCTACAGTTTATGGTATGCACCCTTTTTGTAAAGGAACACCTATTTATTTTTGTTTGTCTAAAAACTGTATGTTACTAGCAAACGTGAAAAACTATGAGAGTATCACATAAATGCCTTACATCAGAAGCCGCTTTACATGGGAAGCTCAGGCTGTCGTAACAAAATGTTTAGTGTATATGCATGATTAGTTATTTAGGTGTATACTTCTTTAACCTTATTTGCTTTTAAAGAGGTTATTAATGCAGATTAGCCCACCGCTTCGGCGGGCAACGCGTGGCGCTTTCCTATCTATATCTATATAGGACATGTATTTAACAAAATAACGAAGTCACTAGCTATATAGTGTACGATCTAGATATGTATTTCTCTATGTGCTAAAGACGTTGATTGTGTTCTAAGGTACTGAGTAGAAAAACCACAACGACGGCTTCAAGAAGATCACGACACCCTCGGGTGGCACCGTCGTCGGCGGCAAGGCACGGAGCTTTCGCTCGACAACTCACCTGTGCCACTACGAGGCTGCTAGGAGAAGCGCGACGATGCCAGAACCCCAGATCTAGATCGGGACGGCGCCCCTCCAGGGGAGGGGGCTCGTCCGAGCTACCCGTCACGACACCTCCCATTGCCCACACAACCCGGAATGGGAGCCACCACACCATCGCAATGATGCCCGCCAAAGAGCACCATGCAGACCGCCATCCGGCGCCGCCGCCCCGGCATCCCTGTCATAAGATATCATGCAACGTGCACATCACAACGCACTCAACCACTATAGGAAGAGTGACGGCAGCCCATCTACTCCTAGCCTGGCATCAATCACTGATGGGTAGGCACCTCCACTGTATGAGGCACCCACACCTGCATCCCCAACTAGTGCCTGGTGGATTGGGGGGGGGGGGTCACAACTCTGAGACTGCTGACTGCCACCGGTGAGCCAGCCCCGAGCCCATGGCCAGACGAGCTCACACGACGCCATGTCTGTGGTCACCGGCGCCGACCCATGCAATGACACAACGCTCAGACGACCACCACCATCGAGCACCGTACCCGTGAGGAGAGCACGAGCATCACCCGCGGGCACCTCCAGGGCCAAGCACGACCTCTACTACCCGAAGCACAAGCTACGATCCGCCTCGGGCCCTGACCTGGCCCGCCCGAGCACGAACCCTAGATCTGAACATGTCACCGGCACACATCTAGGATAAGGAGGTCGCCACCGCCACCCCTCGCCAACTGCAGACCTGCAGCAACCACGGCGTTGTAGCACCTCCAGGCGTGCACCACCACTCTGCCCCAACCTAGCCCCTAACGGCCACGCAAGGCCGAGCCTGCCATCGCCAGCCACCACGCCCATGGGACCGAGCCGTGGCAGCCAGCCGAGGCCATCTAGGCCCGCGTCACCTGCCGGCCAAGCTGGCCGCCCAAGCATACACCTCTAGATGTGCCGTCCCTGGCCCTCACCATGAGCAGCAGCCGCTACGCAAATCTGGCACGCCATCGCCGCCGCCACAACCGCCGCCACCAACATCATCCGCAGCCCGGCTGGAGCATCGACGGCAACAAAGGCATCGCGCGCCGCCGCGCCAACACCCAACGTCCCTGGAATGAAGAGGCTCTGCCGCCGCTGGTTTCGGTCAGGCTTTGCTTGGCCAAACCCGGGGCGGCAGCGGGAAGGCAGAGAGGGAGGGGGGAGAGCCGGCGACGGTGGGCTATGGATCCCCCCAGTCTCCGTGCGGGGGTGACCGGGGAGGGAGAAAGGGGAAAAAGGGCTTGGATGACTCGGTCCATCGAATTACAGATATTACCTCTCAAAGATATAGAATATGTACAAATGTGCGTATCAATATAGGTCTGCCTCAAGGCATCCCCCAACTTTTGGTGGCGCAGCTCGTCGCGGGATCGATTCCATCGGTCCTATCAAATAAGGTGTGTATGCACGTAATGCCTCAAGGCATCCCGCAACTTGGTGGCGAAGCTCGTTGCAGGATCGATGCCATCGGTCTGTCTGTGCCGTGGCTTTTACTTTTGCAATGTTAGCTGATTTTTTTTTTTTTTGAAACTGGACCTCTCACTCCATTAAACGGCTTACCCAGCATGATCACTGGCAACCAAGAACTGAGCAAAATTACGAATACATGCTCCATTTTTTACCCAAACAACAATAGAGCATCTGGAACCTTATTACTCACCCATGGGCAATGAGAAATTGAAAACAAACGAAAATTCAGTAAACAAAGGCTCAAATGTCTCTGAAAAGGACCCATTCGGGGTTAGATCGAACTCCGTCGATTTGATTGCATGGACAAGCTGCAGATTCCACTACCACATTGGTTATCCCCCACTCTACACGCAAAAAGAAAAGATGCCAACTCCATCGATTTGATTGCATGGACAAGCCGCAATGCATCAGATTCCACCACCACACTGGTTATCCCCCACTCTACATGCAAAATAAAGATGCGGCGGAGAGACTCGGATGCGCAAGGGGGCCAACCTAGCGGACGCACGGAACTAGCCACCGGGACGTTAACATGGGCGGAGTATCAAGTTCTATACCTACTGTTCAATGACAGTATGTGCAGCATAGCTAGCTGCCTATTTAAACACCTCCTCGCGTCATCTTCTTCTCATCCGATAGTTCTCTCCCTCCCCATCTGTATACCCACGTGCAGTTGTGTTTGCAGGAATGTTTCGACGGTATTATCTGCACAGACTGCTTCGGCGGTCTTGTCCCATGGCTGCGACAGGCACCATTGTTCAGTGTTTCGAAGGAAATAATACCGTTGCTGGGTTTGGAGGACTGTTTTAACGGTATTATCTGCTTCGAGACTCTGAACAGCGGTGCCATAGAAGCTACTGCCCTTTCATCTGTGAACATACAAGCCTCACCTGGACTCCCAAGGCACTACGCCGCTGTCACCCCGAAGCTAGGCACCCGGGTAGGACACCCCTTCTCGCCCCTCCACCTCTCAGGCGATGGGGGACGAGCCTGCTGCTAAAGTTGGTGAGCCGTCGCAGCCCGTTCGTTTATTAATCTCTCTCGGTCCAGGATTCCTGGTTGGTGAGCTGCACCCCTGCTCGTTTTTCTCTTTCTATTCCGGCTTACGAATTTGTATCTCTCTGTTGTCATATTATTACCAGGCCACCCCTAGACCCCCTGATGTGTGCTTCTGAGTTTGAGGCCACTTATTACTCTTCAGTCCTTTAATTTTTCTACGCATCTGTGTTCTCTTCTTTCAGAATTATGAAAAAAGAGTTGTGTCCGATGCAATTCAAAGGATTTACATACCATGTCAGAGGATTCTGCTAAAACGTTGCTGGAACATGTTTTTTCTTTCTTCTCATACGTTGCTATAGTAAAAAAAATCTTGATTAAGACCAGTTGTGTTGACTGAGCTCCTTAAAAACAGGTGACCGGTTGGGAGGTGAAAAATGAGGGTGACATTCTGAAATTGCACATGGCATGGAAGGTGAAGAACTTTGTGAAAGGGCTTGAGTTCTTTCAGCTTGTTGCTGCTGTTGCCGAGGAAGAAGGTCTCCTTTCTTTTGCTATGTTCTTCATATTCGCATTGTCTCGTTGGTCAGTATTCAATTTTATTTAAAGAATAATAATCCGATGGAAGTAATGACCAATTGACTTCCTGTCCTACTAGTCCCCTTTTCTCACTGTGTTGGATTTTAAGAATATCACTGTTATATACAGACCACAGCAAGTTGATGTTGGCAAAAAATATATCTGATGGGAGTTATTCACTTCCTGTCCTACAGTCCTAAATCCTCACTGTTATTAGATTTAACACAACTAAGTCGATGGTAGTGTTAATTATCATATGTTCAGTATGCCAGCATCTTTAGCTCCTTACAATGATGTTAATTTTATGCGTTGTTAATTGGATTCCACATAATATTTTTTTGCGAGAATGGACTCCACATAATAGACAGCATAGCTACCCAACCCTCAGCAAAACTGGCACCTTCTAAACTGATATGTTATCAACACACGACTCCACTCATATATCCGTGGTCTCTTAATCTAACTACTTGTGTTCAAAACTTTGCTACCTATGTGGATCATTTTTTCAAGCTACATGTTGCGGTTGTATTTAGCATAATGAGAGATCATATTTTTACATTTCTAGAGGACAATACTCCTTGAATTGGTCAAGAAATTTTGTATTTCACCCTGAATCCAGCAAACTTATTGGCATGTGTTTTTTGTTTCAGTAATAATCTTGCAAAGTATGTTTAAATGGGTATGCTTTTCCAGGTCACCACCCAGATCTTCACCTTGTTGGTCGGAATAATGTGAAAATTGATGTGTGGACTCACTCAGTCAGCAAGTGTTCCCCACTGTTCCATATGGTTATTTTGAGTTCAGATTTCACTCTAGGATTTCACGTATTACCTCTGTTGATTTCCGGGAAAAACGGAGCAGCATTAATATAGTAGATCATTAAATCCCTTGGGACCTGGAAAACCAAATTTTGTGTTGTACTCTATTCCGAACAGTAGTGATTTACTAGTTATTCATTTGCTGCCTTAGGAACCCTGACGGGCTGACAATGATATGATGTGGACTAATTAGAAGTCGTTCGATCTTGCAAAATTGGCAGGTACTTAGGTGCTTGATGCCTGTTATTGGCAGTTGGCCATTGTCGTTGTTTAACTTATTTTTTGTGTAGGGAAATCCAATCAACTTAAATAAGGAGGAAAACAAGCCATACAAAACTGAGTGAAAATACCAATTATAACAGTGAATTCGTCGTGAACTGATGCTAAAAACATAGGTAAAATAGAGGACTCACCGGCACGTTTGTTTATAGTTATATGGTGTCAACTTGATTCACTCTGTTGGGATGATGGATGTAAAAGGTGAGTGAGCTTCCGTCCATCAGAAGTTGACAAGAAGACAGTCAAAGTGTACAATACCTCTCACTTTTTTTGGTGCCAGAGGTGAAAACCTCCCAAACCAAGTGGCTGAAACAAAAGCCAGGGGGATTCCTTCCTGTGGTGTCAACTCACACGCGGGCCTACAAAGTAGAGCAGAGCATGTTCTAATGCAGCAGATCAGAGCATGCACAAAAGAGAAGAGGAGTGTCAGGACCCAGTTGCAGTGTTCTCTCTGTTTTCGTGATTCAGTTGAATTCAGACTTCTAACCATGGGCGTGAAGCTGTGGGAACCGTCCATCTTCCATCCAATGCTCCTGGTGGCTTCGTACCGCTTCGGAAAGCTACAGAAGACGTGGTGCGTTGATCTTCCATCGGACGGCTCTGGGTGGTCAAGGCGTCGCTGTTGATCTCTCTGGAAAGCTCAACCACTCCCCTCTCCTCCATGTGCGCTTCTCGCACCTTCTAGAGTCTTGTAAGGCTATATAGCCAGGTTTTGAGAGCCTGCGTGCTCATGCTTATCTTCTTGGGGTAAACCCTAGCCGCCGGTGTTCCCGGTTGGTCTCGCTTGTACCAAAACCTTAGTTAACTTTCCTCTAAAATTCAGCCCTGAAGGTGCTAGTTCTCCGAATTTTGAGTGTATTTCTGAATTTTAGTCCGTCAGACCATCTGGGTCTGACATTTGGTATTCAGAGCAAGGTTGGATCCTCGGCAGCGAGCTGGATTTGGGGGCCGGAAAAGAGTTGCAGGAGCCGTAAAATTTTCTTTTTCTCCCTCGATCCTGGCGGCGGTGCTTCTAGGTGGCGCAGGCGGCGGTGAAAATCGGGTACTGGTTTGGTCAGGTTAGTGGTTATTGAAGCCCCTTGCTTTGGTAGTAAAATCCCACCACCCTCCCGGATCCGGAGTACTTCTTGGCGGCGCGGCGACGGCGGCGGCATGGCGGCGGTAGGATCTTCAAGAGTAAGGTCAGGTTGCAGCCTTGTGCTGTGGTAAAATTCCCTCCTTTCTCTTGCTGGATCGTCGGTAGTAAGGTCGTTTGGCTCCCTGCCAACTTAATTCCTTCCTACTAGTCCTAGTTCACAGTATGGGGGGAGAAGGTGATTCATCGAGCACTCAATCTCTGGAGTTCCAATCTCTGCAACTTGATGTTAAAACCTTACAACAGAACAGAGAGCTGGACAGAAAGGATTTCCTGGATTTCAGAGAACATGTATCAAACAATTTTCAGTCAGTGCAAAAGACCTTGGGTGAGCTGCATTCTTGCTTGAAAAAGTTCATTACTTCATTTCCCCAAACCAGATATGTCCCACCCCCAGTTCTTCAGGAGGCTCCGGAAACAAGCATCAATGCGACCCCACAGGGCCCTGCTAAAAAACCTGGAGAGGGCTTGCACACTCCCGAGACAGTAGGATCCGCGGTTCTAGTGGATGTCAACACTGGTAAGGAACTGCAGCTGGATGGAAGTAACAAGCCCCCCTACAGACACCCACATTTCGCTCAAAATAGGCCAGTCCAAACTGTGTTGGAAAATAGATTGGCTTTGCAAGCTCCACAACCAGTGCAGCCACCCGTTACCCTGCCTCCTCTCCCTCCTAATGCTCAAGCTGAAGCAGAGGCTCAATTAGAGCTGCTAAGGAGAAATGCTCAGGCCAACAGAGAAGTACAGAATGATATCCGAAGACCTCTAGCTCTGGTTAAACCTGCCAAGATGAACATTCCTGAATTTGATGGAAGTGGCACAGACTCATGGATACAAACCATTGAAATGTATTTTGATGCTGCTAGAACTCCTACGGAAAGTAAAACAGAAATTGCAGTCACATACCTCACTGGTCCTGCAATGGAATGGTGGAGAGGCACGGGATTTCAAGCTAACACTCTGCCCTGGTATAGATTTTGCAGACATGTGGGAGATAGATTTGCCGAAAATTCTGTTTGTGATAATGTCAGAGCATTCCATGCCCTCAATCAGTCAGGCAGCCTCAATGATTACATCCTCAAATTTGAACATCATATGAATCTCATGAGGAGGGACAATCCTGCCCTCCCAAATGACTATTTCAAAAACAGTTTCATAGCTGGCTTGCATGACAGCATACAACACTATGTACAGTGTCATGAACCTGCTGATTTACAAAGAGCAATCTGGCTAGCTAGAAGAATGGAGCAAGCCCAACCCCCAAGAAGGAATTTTGCTCAGTTCCCTCCCACAGCTGCCGGGAAATCATTGGTGCTGGAACAACCCAGAACTAACATTAATAACACTCCGGCTGTTATTCAACAAGCAAGACTCAAGGGTATCTGCTATAAATGCAAGGAGACTTGGTTTCCTAGGCACAAAAAGGTGTGTAAAATGAGCAACCTAGCTCAAATTCAGGCCTTGCAAGAACAGAACCCTGATGATACTGATTTGGTCTATGTCACTGAAATGTCTGAAGAAATGGAACAAGACACTGCTGAACCACCTGATCAACAACAGTTACAAATTTCCATGCATGCCTTAATGGGAATCAGCAATTCCAAATTCAGTTTTACTGTCACAGTAATGGTGGGCAAACTCCCTGCTACTGCCCTAATTGATAGTGGTAGTTCTGCAACCTTCATGTCCCCTGCTTTTGCTACTCTGAGCAAGTGCCATCTTACACCCACTAAGAAAACAAAGGTGCTGGTGGCCAATGGAGGCACTTTATGGACTGAATTCATGGCCCCAAACTGTCCATATATCATTCAGGGAGAGGAATTTGTTTCAGATTTTAGAATGCTAAAACTTCAGGGCTATGACATTATCTTGGGAGCTGATTGGATGTCCACCCACAACCCTGTGAAGTTAGATTTTGACCTTATGGAATTTCAGATTACAAAGGACAAACAAAAGTTGGTCACTTTCTCGGATGAGAGCTTGCCATCTGGTCCTGTCACTGAATCTAGCATGGATAAGCATATATTGGAGCAATCAGTTTGTGGGGCAGTCATTGTTGTAAACAAGCTACAGCCTGAAGCTACACGAAAGCCCCTTGTGCATCCTCAAATTAAGGCCATGATGGGAAAATACAAAAAGGTCTTCTCTAGTCCTACTATGCTGCCCCCTGCTAGGGCTTGTGACCATGCAATTCCTTTTATGCCCGGGGCCAAAGTAGTCAATCAAAGACCTTATCGACTGCCACATCATCAGAAGAATGCTATGGAGACAATCATCCAGGACATGGTCAATAAGCAAATAATTAGGGACAGCTCTAGCCATTATTCTTCTCCAGCTATTCTGATTAGAAAGAAGGATCTGTCTTGGAGGCTGTGCAATGATTTCAGAAAAGTAAATTCCCAAACTATCAAGAACAAATACCCTATTCCAGTTATTGAGGATTTGCTGGATGAGCTTCATGGGGCTACTGTGTTTACCAAATTGGATTTGAAGAGTGGTTATCACCAACTAAGAATGAAGGAGGAAGACATTGAAAAGACTGCTTTCACTACTCATTGTGGACATTATGAATATTTGGTCATGCCTTTCGGCCTAACCAATGCTCCTGCCACTTTTCAAATGCTAATGAACAAAATCCTCAAGAAATATCTCAGAAAATTTGTTTTGGTTTCTTTGACGACATACTGATATTCAGTGAAACATTGGAGGACCATTTGGCACACTTGGAGGAGGTTTTTAAAACCCTACAGGAAAATCAACTGGTGGTCAACTTAAGCAAATGTATTTTTGCTCAACCTCAGGTGGAGTACCTGGGCCACATTATTAGGGGAGATGGGGTTGCCACAGACCCTGTGAAGATTGAAGCAATTACCCAATGGCCTGCCCCTGAAAATGTTTCACAATTGAGAAGTTTCTTGGGCCTCACAGGGTATTACAGAAGATTTGTGCAAAATTATGGATATATCTGCAAACCCCTTTTCAATGCCCTTAAGAAGGACAATTTCCAGTGGTCAAATGAGCAGCAAGAGGCATTCAACACCCTAAAAAGTCGACGCACATGCATGCTCAACACCATCTATGTCTGCTCATCCTACTTAGAATCACCTACGCATGGGAAATAGAACATGTGGCTGACGAGACAAATAGCTACTATGGTCACAAAGCTCAAGCCGTGTTTTGGGTTCGCCGGAGACTAGACCACCGGCGCGCGCCGCCGCGTTAAACTCCGGCGTGGGCCACCGATAGGTGGACCCCTTAGGATTAGCCATTAAGGCCCTATACAACGCAAGCGCTTACACAGGTGCCTCAGAGGAAAAAAACGATTTTTCTTTGGGCAGATGCTTACACAGATGCTTATTAAGTGGTACGGGAGCAAACTTTGGCTTCGATGCCAGTCGGTGCTCAGGGGAGTTAACTGCCCTCCTTCCCTCACGGATGCTACAGATTTGAAGTAAGTAAGTGCCTACTGGAAGCACTCTCCATTGTGTGACAAAAATTTCTGGTGATGCAACAGTACTCTCTCTCTTTTTAAGCATCCAACATTGTACAAGGCCTAACGGCGGCCCCTAAATACCCACGACACGACGGGTGGACCCCTCGGCAAAAATTGACAGGGCACTATGGCATGAAGCACGCAAACACGCCCAAAGTTCCAACAAGCGTGGGGCAGAAGATCAATTTCCCCTAGTTTTCGGGTACTTTTACGAAAACTGCATGCTCACTCTCCCGGAAAAGAAAAGAAAAAAAACTGCTAGCTGAAGCTGTGTCTCGGCTGTGGATAACGAACGTAGGCGCTGCGCTACGCGAAAGGCCTTCCCGTCTCTGCTTCCTGTCCCGCTCGTGTCGTGTCCATGGCGTGTGCGTGCGCGGTGGCCGCGCCATCCCGGGCCACCGTCTCCGGCCCCGGCGCAGCCCCGCCGCCGGGGCGCGGCTCCCGCGTGAGCTGCCGGCGCTCGGCGAGGAGACGCGCCGGCGGTCGCGCTCGCGTGTCCCGCGACACCAACGGCGCCGAGGCGGAGCCGGGCAGCAAGGGTCCAATCCCGCAGGTCAGTGCTCCTCCTCCCCATACTGCTGTAACAAATGTGTTATGCTCAGAATCTTCAGGTTCGGCAGCCATTCCGCCCTGGAACACTGGTAGCACTACATTTGCACAATCTCTTACCAGGTTCCTTGGCTTGGTTTCTGAATCGATCTCCCTTTGGTTCATGTGCGTTGTTCAACCAGGATGACTCCGGCTACCTCCTGACGCTGGGGCTCGGGTCCGTCGGCGGCGCGGCGGCCGTGAAGTACGGCAGCGTGCTGCTCCCCGACATCACGCGGCCCAACATCGTGGAGGCGCTGCTCATGGTGTCCCTGCCCATGGCGGTCGCCGCCCTCATCTTGCTCAAGCTCAGCTCGACGTCCACACAGGACTAGGGCTTGTACATCCTTTCAAGTTCAGATAATATCATATGCCTTTATTTAATTTCATTTTGCAACTCAAGACGCCTTGTAAGACGAACAAGAACAGAATATGCAAAAGAAAATTTGTATTCTGTCAAGAAATCTCATGTTCTATTGCAAAAAATTGCACTTGAGGGATGAGGACACGGGTGCCCGTTTGTTCTGAATTTGAAGCAACAAGAATATTCACTTGCACAGCCTGATGTTGTACTGAAGTGATCTACCAGAAAAAAAAATATATGTGTATTTACAGAGGATGTAGCTTCATCGATTTCGATATCTTCGGCCGTGACTCAACAACTGTTACATGCTCTAGGAAATATGAGTGCGACTACAGCAAAATTCATGCTTTACAAAAGTATCTCAAAACAAAATAAAAACCGCGTCAATAAAATTAGTTGACACTAAACCTCTCCGTTGCCACTTCACAGCCCGTAAAAGATGCAACAGCTCGTCGAATCCCGATGAATTGAAGAATTGCAGATTGGATAACACCATGACTGGTGTTGAAGAGAATGCATCATTCAATAAATATTTACAGGCTACAGGTTGTCCTTCAGCCACTTGGATGCCCCGTTGACAATGGATCTGAAAGAATTCAACAAACAACTTGGTCAACATGAGGACATAATACACGAGATAACGTGAATGCAATTGATTGCAGAACCAAGTCAATAAAAAATCAGTATAATCATTAATAGGTTCAGTACAATAAAAAGGAACTGAACATGAATTTCTACATCGACAAATCTTTTCAGACATGTAACAACATATGATCAATGAGAATATACTGAAGGATATAAGGCCCTCTGGCATTGATGACATGTAAGCAAGACCAAACACCCATCAGCAATTGCAGTATAACGAAATCAAGTTCAGTATTTTTACCCAGCAAAATCAGAAAGTTTCTTCAACCAGTCACCCTCCCCATCATCAGGTTGATCTGGTACTTCTGGAGCAGCACGGCTTCCATTCTCTTTATGTACAGCTGCAACACAGACATGTGAGTTTAATTTCTCCTACAAAAGTTCCTTATTCCCTTATCAAGCAGCAACGATAGGATGCAGCAATGTTCCACTGGTAGCGATCCAAAATGAAAATGAACTTTTCGCTGACAAGAGGGAGAGACAAAGGAAGGATCAAATCTATGCATTATATTGCATGCTTACGTTTTGGCTTCACCGGTGCACGGGCAAAACCACCATTTTTCAACGATGCAAGTTCCTCAAGTAACTCCTTTTCGCGCCCACTGTATAGCAGTAATTCAGAGAAATAAGGATCGAGTGCTTATGTAGCTCTAGAGAACTAGTGTATACTAAATAAAAAGGCTCAAGAGGGGAAGTGTATTTTCACCTTATACGTTTGGGTATAGAGACCTTAACAGTGAATAGATGATCACCGCGTATAGATGGCCTATTCAACGATGGAACACCTTGCTTCGCTAGGACCAATACATCACCAGGTTGGGTGCCTGGAGGTATTCGAAGTTCACTACTTCCCTCAACAGTTCTGACCTGCTTGCAACAAAATTTTAAAAGGAATGACTACACAACACCATACTTTATTTGTTTTTTAACGATATCAACAGCATAATTTAGACAGTAGGCAGTATACATGAAATAACCATTACAATATTGCCATCATACTTGAAACAAACATCCACCAACATGTCACTTTGCTCTGAACCATACATGGTTTAAGGAAGGCACAAAGACTTAAATCAGTTCAAGGAAAACAGATTTGACTAGGCCTCGTATAACAGCAGCTCTAGCATTGGCCCTGGCTCAAGCCCACTTGGTTAACAAACCAAAACCATTGCCAGTACAGACTTGCTTCCAGGCAAACGTGGCATCAAATTCGCTCAAAAATATGTGGCATCAGATTCGCTCAAAAAAATGTGGCACCAAGTCAAAATCAAAGTATCACCTCCTCTGGTTTTGGATTTAGCTTAGGTCGGTATAATGAGTTAATGACACACTAATAGAGTGAAAAACCTTGCTTTCATTGCATTTACAATGATTTAAAGTTTGAGTGATTGAGTTAATTATCTTAACAGAAAAAACAGGAAAGATTAGCATTAAAATAAGAGCTGAACAGTCCAAGACATAGTTAAGCTTAGCATTAATATTAAAACACTATCAGTTTTTCTGTTTGATGATTACTGTGAGTCAGGTGGCTGTCAACTAATTTTTTTGGTTTCCAAGGGAAATACACCAAATACATGCAACAGCAACGTGGGAATGAACTCCCACGTACTTGGGTTGTGATCAACACATACACCTCCACTTGAAATTTGGTGGTTACATCAAAACTGCAATAAAGCTATTTTACTTTAGTAAGGTTTAGATCTCATTTTTGCTTGCTGGGTTGGTTCTAATCACCAGTTAAAAGGTAAAGTGAGAACTTCATACATTCAACCGAATATGTGCTTACTGAAGAAAGGCAATGAAATATTTCTGAAAGCAAATATCATAATTGATGATCATGAAGAGAAGGAAACTCCTAAAGAGAAAGATTTACCTTTTGAACTGTACCCAAAATAGCTTCAATGTAGCTTATCGACACAGTTGAATACAAGTTGATACCATCCCTTTTAATATCGGATGGCTCCTCTACATCAAGGCAGACAAAAAGATCTCCGGGAGGCCCTCTGTTTCCCACAAGAAAAAATGGTTTCAGCACGGATTTATTTGGATATCCACGCAATGAAGATATAAAAACTAAAAAACAGAAAATGGGGAACTACAACAATTGCATGAAAGCTAAAGCAAGGCACATAACAAACAAATAAATCTGAACATTTCCTGAAAGTTATTCTTAATCTTAACTGTAGGTGTTATAAATCATAAATTCTTGCAATACACCTCTACAAATACGAAATAATATTGAAATAGTGTCTGCACAACACACATGCACAGTCCGAGATCTCAAGAAAAAAATCTGCTGCTGGCTGGTGGCCACAAACTTCCACTCGCCTAGCAGAAAGACAACAAAGCAATTCAAGAATGACGTGTGCATCCTATGTGAATGCCATTGGCGATACTCCATGGCCCAATTACCGTGTTTTAATGATAGTTAATTCCAAACAAATGCAAGATAGGCTACAAGTAAACTTAAGCAAAGCGATCAGCAATACCATACAAAAGATCCACATAATTTCCAAGACCGCAATGATCACTTTGCGATTGTTTCAAAATGTTTGAGGAATGAAGTATAAACTTTATGTTTGATCTTGCTTTGCTTACCCTTTCGGTCCTGCATCACCTTCACCACGTACACGAAGAGTGCTACCTTTACTAACTCCTGGAGGGATTTTTACTTTGATCTCTTTTCTGACACGAACACGCCCCTCTCCAGAGCATTTCCTGCAATACTCTGAAATAACCTCACCCTCTCCTACACAAGTGGGGCAAATAGAAACCTACAAAATAAGAAAAAAGAAAAGTTCTTATGTAATAATCGCAAATTGCAGTAAATAATCAAATTGAACTAGAGTCCAAGAGAGAATCAGTATAACTCAGCACCAACTAGCATCAAACAAGGATGACAAGATAAATGGACAAACATGAGATCTGTCATGTTCCACATGATGCTAAATTAGTGCAAAATGTCATCTTCTGGCTGTTTCAATTCAACCCATTGAAATTGGTTTAGAGGCGCTCTTGAAAAAGAATTATTCATTTTTGAAATAAAAAGGAACTCTACCCAAAACAATTCAGGAGTGAACACAACTTGCGTCGGTGCTAAGCTCATGGGTGCATTCCGAAGTAAATATGTTTTAGCCCCCTGTTCTTGCTCACCTTTTCTTGCTTGCTACTCTAAATCGTGAGGTTCCATTTCTGTAATTTTCCAGCCCTTCTTATTCACTTAGAACAAAAGAGAACTTATTTGTACCCCAGTGTATAGTGCAAGTATATTTTCTTTAGTTTCATGACATCTCATTTTCAATTCTTTGCTTTTGACCTCACTTTGCTTTGTCTAAATTTTGTTTTGTTGTAACAATACCTTGCAATGAAATATAGGGCCAAAGCTATTTATTGTTATATGAAGCTGTCACACAGTTGCCAGTATGCACTCATGGTTAAGATCTGGAATAATGATACAAAGGGTTTTAACATTTATGCTCCATGGTTACCTGGGAAAAGAGACCAAATGGTGTCTGCTCGGTTCGCATTACTTGCCCTCGCCCACCACATGTGGAGCATATTTTTGCCTTTGAGCCAACCTTTGAACCAGAACCGCTACAAGCATCACAAGTCTCCAAATGGGATAATATGATATCTTTTTCTGTTCCAAATATTGCCTCTGAGAACCCTAGAATCACATCATATCTGGTGGAATAAATCTATGTAAGTCTAGAATTCACACTAGATTTATTCTTTATATATACGAAATGTCATAAATTGCAGCTACATAACAACTTTGTAGAAGAATCTGGTGGAACAGTAATATTGGTTTCTTTCCTCAAACTATCCCCAGCCACAAGCAATGTGCCAGCATCACCAACCACAATATTTGTTGCGTAACAAACATAAGACAACAAAGATACTATAATTTCATAATGGTGATACTATAATTTCATAATGGTGATACTATACATTGCATTGTTTTTAAGGCGGTAAGGCGACCTAAGGCGAGCACCACCCGCTCTACCGCCTAGGCGACGACTAAGCGCCTAAGGCGGGCATATTTGTAAGGCGCTGCCAGGGCGCCTTATCGCCTAAGCGTCCAAGGCAGGACGCCTTAAAAACAATGATACATTGGTCTACAGGCAACCGCTTATTCCATGCAGTACCACAGCACAGCATAAATGCTTAAGTATTACTTTAACGCAAATAATGCCGGACCTAAAAAGTATGCAGTTGTGACCAAATTCGTGCAGATTAGTAAACATGATAATTATTGTTCATTAACTTATATTGTCTTAATAGATCTAGCGAGTCTTTTTAACTAGATAAACAGCTGGGGTCTGAATATTATTTCACTTCAACACTTCTTACAACAAACCTGATGTCTTCACCCTGAGCAGCAGTGCTCCTTCTGCGTGTCCTAAATGCGCTCTGGTCCATACCAGAAAAGCCACCACCACCACCCATGCTTGCTCCGAAGAATGTCTCAAACAGATCAAATGGATTCGACTGCACAGAGAAATGGGAAAGAATTCAAACCTTGTTTAAGCAGAAAAGGCATGCAGTAGTTACTTAAGTCTAGTATTCTTACAAGCCAATGAACTCTAGTAACAGAAATATAATCAAATTTAAAGATACTGTGATGTAAATGCTAGAGCAAAGAGTTGAAAAGCAGTACTGTATAAGCTCCAGCGTTGCCCCCAACCGCGCTCTTAACCCCGGCTTCACCATATTGGTCATACAATGCCCTCTTCTTATCATCTGACAGAACCTGATGATAATGAGATTCAGTACCCCAAAACATGGAATAGAAGACAAAAAGGGAATGAAAACGGCATTAATCATTGATGAAATCTAGTAAACAGTGGAGCAAGACAAATTAACTCATTACTCAGATAGGCAATGTCATCCAAATTGATTCCTAAGTAGGTTGAATTGTAGCACACAGTACTTTGTACAATACACACAAATTACTAAAATGTGTGAGTGGAGACATAGACATTCCGTAGTTTCAGTGCCTTGAAGCAATATATATTAGTAAGTTTGGGGGGGCATAGCTTAAGACTGAGAAGAAATATAACAGATAAGACATTTCCCACATAAACCAATACTGCTAGTCTAGGTGAGCCAAAGAACTATACCCACATAAACCTTGGTTCAGAGTATGCTAACTTGTTAAAAAAAATTAGCTTCCAAGTCATATAGCCTAATCTGGACAAATTAACCTTGCCTAAGCGCCCAACTCACTATGGTAGTTCAGGCCTTCAGGGAAATAATTCATGTTCCTAACCAAGGTTCTCAAGATCACATTGTAGGATCTTTGAATCCTATCTTCTTATGGCAGTCAATATCCTATAATCTTACCAGGGCGGCAAGTATCTCCAAAGTAGACATTGACAAAGTTCCGTAAAGTCTTTGCACACAGGACCTCATAGTTGGATGAAATACTTTCATTTTAACATGAATCAATAAGGGTAAACTCAAGAAGCTACTCCACTAATTTACCTGACCAATCTTTATCTTTTATTTGAGACCGCGTATGGATAGAGTGGCGACAGACGACTGAGTAAACAATAAAAACTCAACATGTTTCTAAGGTAGATAAATGACTTTGCTGACAACGGCAAACTATCATCGAAAACATATAGTTCAAGATATTTAGAATATGTATGCTTTTATATTCTCTATCCTAAAAGTGGAAAGTGCAAGTTTAGATGAAGGGGTTGATTTGCAACCACCCACTACTCCATTACTTAGAATAGTGCTTTAGGTTTTGTGCAAATTGCTCCCAGTGAGTGCCTCTGTTCATAAATACATTTGATTTCTGGGTTGCAGAGTAAAAGCTAAAAGCCATCACTTGCCATTTGGTAAGGTGATAATTCATAATTGAACTATTAACAAAGAAAGCTAGTTCTGAATCAAGACATTGAGGGCCTATTTTTTTTGACCTTGTAAATATTTTTTTTTGACCTTGACATTGAGGGCCTGTTAGGAAGAGATGTTTTAGGTCCATTTTCACAATGGTCCATCCTTAACATATTCTCAGAATAGTCAGGAGTCAGAACAGCATAGAAACACATGGAGCCAAAATATTTATGGGGCCATGTAGTGCATACCTCATAGGCTGAGCTTATCTCTTTGAACTTGTCGGTTGCTCCAGGTTCCTTATTGACATCAGGATGATACTACAAGGTAAAGACAAAATAAGAAGAGAAACAAATTGTCAAAACTCAGTAGTTTTTAATGGAAGTTGAATCTAATGTATACATCATGTGTGAGAAACCTAGAAATAGAGCAAAACCATGTCAGTTGGTGAACGTGATAAATTTCACACCAAAGTTTAAATCATGAAAGTCAATCGTGTCTATGTTCTAAAAAAAGGTATGAATGAAGATTTTTCAAACCTATCAAGGAGGGTGCTTTAGGCCTGTTATAATCTAGGCCCGATACAAGATCATGTCTTAGTCCAAAATCAGACTTTTGTAGACTTCCAATGGTATTCCAGATTCCAGCACCCTTGCTCAGCCAGATTCAGGTGAAGCAGAAGGACCTTTGCGGATCTACCTTTATTCTCAACTCACGAGCATGTCATCTGATCCCCCTCCTATGCCCAAAGCCAACTCCAACGACCCCAAAAATAGCTATTGTAAATGGCACGTGGTTGAAGACAAAAATGTTGGATTGGATGTTAGGCCTTGCCCTAAAAGGATCAATACGTGATTCAGGCTCTTAGCATGGCAGCAACTAGCAATGGTGCCGGTGATTTCTACATGGCATGCTGATGCCATTGGGTAGGAGAGTCAGACTTTCCAGTGTTAAACGTTGCAGTGTCTGTCAACATTGCTTCAGCAGTGAGAAAATTTATAATGCTAGAAAGTTAATGAAACACCATGGTGCGGTCATGTGGATGTAACTGTGAAGATCTCACACAAAATTCCTCTAAATGGTGTCAGGACTCAACCTCTAAAAAACAATTACCTCTCATCTAAAAAATTACAAAGCAGCTGTCAGACCTAGTGGTGTTATTATCTGTACTAATAAGGGATTTTCATGTATAAAAGCGAACCTCTGCAATATCAAAGATGCACAAAAATAGAAAGTAGGGAGTGATTATTGCGAAACATTCAACACTCCAAAACGCAAAGACCTTGCACATGCAAATCAAATTGAGCCAGCAAAGAGATTGGACTGAGTTACAGTGTGAGTTGCGGCTACAAAGTTCTAGAGGCTACTGATATGATAGTATAACAAAAATGAGACTCGAATATTCACGGACACTAATATGGGTCACAATTTACAGGAGGGGGTGAGAAGTTGGTCCATTGTAGCAAGTAGCAAGATAACACTGCTAGGGTTATATACAGTTCGCTAGGGTGCGCTTATCCACACTTTATCCAAACAAAACAATGCATCATGTGTGATTCAAGGAACTACTTTTAAATAGATAGCATGACAGGCTGATGGGCACTACTTGTAAATAGATAGAACTCCATAAAACGAGTAGGGATGTGGCTTAAGTGGGAGTGGGGACAAGCGTCGAACACCTGGCGCGCGAGCTTCCGGTAGGCGGCCTTGATGTCCTTGATGGTCGCGGAGCGCTGCACGCCGAGCGTCGCGTAGTAGTCGGCCGCCGCGAACACCACCAGGCCCCCGCCGCGCCGCCTCCGCCCGCGGTTCTTCCGCGGCGCCGCGCACGCGAGGGGGAGGCCGACTCCGACGCTCCTGCCGGCGGGGGAGGGGGCGAAGTGGGCCCCGCGGGGGCGGAACGAGGCGGGCGCCGGGGTGGAGGGGGCGAAGGGGAGCGTGGATAGCGCGAGCGCCATTAAGCCGCGCGCTCCGGCGGGTTTCTCTGGAAGCCGCTGCTGGTCCGCGGCGGGGCGGGGGGCGTGTCGTGTGCTGGGCGTTGGGCCGCGTCTCGTGTCGTGTGAGCTGCAGTTGGGATGGGAGGGGAAGGGGACGATGGACGAGTAGGGTGGGCCCACACTGTCAGTGTCCGCTGGAATGCATTGATCATTAATTTTTGTTTTTTTATCAGTTTTGCCATGGTTGTTTCAGCACTACTCAATTTTATCATTAGAAACTTCAACTACTTAAACTGTAATCATTTTATTAAGCGTGTGCTCAAAATACCACTCGCCAATGTTGTCATCCAGTTACCAATTGGAATAAGTGGGGAGCTATCTCAAAAACAATCAACAAACTCAAAAAAAAATGTTGTCATCCGGTTGAAGGCCATTGATCAGGGTGAAGTGATCAAAATATCCTAGGACCCCACTTGCTAGCGCTTTCCTATAATCTATGGGTCCTAATTATCAACACATGGATAATTAAATTAGAAGAAAAAATACAACACACGAGGATTCGATCACCCGCGTGTGAAGCTATTTTACCTTCTAAATTCATTCTTTCTGAACTAAGACCCATAGGTTATAGCGAGTTGTAGAGGAAATATTGATAAGTGGGGTCTAAGAGTATTTTGGTCACTTTACCCTCGTCAATGGCCTTTGACCGGACGACAACGGTGCCGAGTGGCATTTATTTAGCACAGACCGAACAAAATGATGGCATTTTTGAATAATTGAACCTTCTAGTTGCAAAATTGAGTAGCGTGACACGACAGATAGCAAAACTGATATAAAAATCCACTTCTTAACGGAGGCATGTGTACTTGGGACACTTTGATTCATTTGAATTTTTATAGGATTTTTTTCTCAAAAAGGAAATTATTACAGAAAATATTCCTATGTTAATTGTTTGATTTATAGGATTGAATCATGTAGGGATTTTTCCTAAAGAATTCTTTGTACTATATATTTCATAGAAATTTTAACATCCACTCTAACATCTTGAAAAAAAACTTTTGCTTTCCCGTGATGCTATCAAATGAATCGAAAATCCTGACGACAATCCTATGTTTTTCCTATATATGAGTTGTGGGATTCATGTGAATAAAATGAGCCCTTAGGGCTTCTTTGATTGAGAGGATTATTCACACTGAGAAAAGGCTTATAGGTGAACTCACATTAGTGGCGGGCGCAACCTAGCGCTTGTCAATCTGACAAAAAATACCAGTGACAGGCAAAAACTCGCTCGACACTGCTATAGGCTTACCAATGGCGGGTACCACTAGTAACAGCTATCCAGATTTGCTGTGAGACAAATGTTACCAGTGACAGGCAGCAATACGTGTCAGGCACTGGATTATTTGATCCCGTGGCAAATCTGTCCAAGAAAAGCCAGTGGCGGGCATTAATACGCGTCCGCACACTGGTAACGCAAGTAGCAATGGTGGGCGCGGTTTTGCGCCCACTACTAGTATCTTTTTCTGCTTATCGCTGCTAACTTTTTCCAACCAGTGGCGGGCGCATATTTTGTGCTCGCCACTGCTATTTTTTTCTACCATTTTTTGTAATGCAATACTTTTAGTGTTTCTAGTTTAGTCTTACGGAGCCAATTATTTTTGTACATTAAATTTACATCATTTAAAGTTTCACGTAAGAGTTTGGTCCTTTTTAGTGTAAATCAACTATTTTTAGGATATCAAATAGATTTCTAGGTATTTGATGGTGGTAAATCCACTTAAAGACTTAAATATAGCAGACATACCCGAAGCAATGCCAAATTTTGGCATGTCAGCATGTAATAGTGTATGTTGAGTCTGGAAAAAGTTTGAACACTAACCAAGGAAGGAGCAGTTGCTTTGCATGCAAACTGGTCTATTTCAAATGTCTAGAAATGCATTTAATTGCTTAAATATAGCAAACGGATCCTGGAAAATACTAAATTTAGACATGATACATGTAATGGTGTGTACTGAATGTGGAAAAAAAATCAAGCCCAAACGTTAAAGCAGTGGTTGATTCACGTGGAAACCTACCGTGTGCCCTCCTGAAACCTAGTTCCTTTCTCGGAGATGCTCCTGCTTGTAAGCACTCTACATGAAACTTTTGCGAAACATTCTAAATTTTTTAGCACTCCCTCTAGGTGTCATGTGACAGCATGCCAAATTTCATGATTTTCAGGCTTCAATTGATTTTTTTGAGAATTAAAATGCCAATAACCATCTTGGTGCCCGAGTCTGACACACATGTTGTCCATTACCCCTATTTGTTTCCTTGCATGTGGCTTAAACACTCTTACCACGTAGCACTTAACACCAGAAAATACTTGTTACGGAAAGCTACGTGTTATAAACGGTTGCAACACTCGGAAAAGTACATTTTAACTTGATATTTTCAATGAAAGATCACCCTAATAATCGACTACTGCGCAATCAAAGGGTGCAAACAACAAAGGGATAAATATCCCAGGCAATTCATAAGAGCAATGATACGGTATAGCCCTGGGCGCCGGAACGTCCCCTGGTCCTTCATGATAATTCTCCGAAAAATGTTGTTGTGGCGACAATTTTGAAAACTGACGTCGTGACAACACTTTTGTTATCTTGTGCCTGGTGAAGCTCTGGGTTCCTCTGTGTTACGTCCGTCGAATAAATAACGAGGTTGACACTCAGGTCATTAAAAAGACAATCCCTTGGCTCCAGCCATCATGTCGTACTGTGATGTGCAGGCCACTTAACATTACAATATATAACCATCTGATACATAAACTCATTATCATGGCGAAGGCTATACCACATCACATGCAGCCTGCAAAAACCAAGTTAGACGTCCTCTAATCGATTTGACAAATTTTAATTACATGGCTTCTAGGGTTTCCGGATAACACTACCTACCTACGTCCACCATCAAGGCAATATTTTTTTGCTAGATTAACTTTCGGGATGTGTGAGGGAAGAGACTTAATTAAAAATCTCTAGCCACGCACTAAACTTCGTCAATACGTGTGCCCCCCTAGAAGATCGAACATATTCATCGCCATCTCGTGTTTGCAATAGTTCACTATTCTTGACTATGATGAAGCCCAAAGAACTATAAGAGGATCGTCAACAAACAGAGCTGGTCGATTGTTAGGTTCTTGTACAAAGCTACATCATGCCGTTAATGAATTGAACTGAAGCAACACTCGAGGGAAGCATAGCAAGAACATCAAACCCTCACATCCACATGTTATCTAGATCGAAACCTGCACCTATTCATAGAACCGCTCATGATACCATTGTTAAGAAACGTAGTAGAAAACAAAAAAAATAGCCCTACGATCGCCCAGGAACACTATGAAGGTGCGATAGACGGTTTGAACCAGATCGTTACTGACTCCGAGTTGCAATGAAAGAAGACGAGTCGGTGTAGATTGTACTTGGTGTCCCTCGAACCATAGATGAACGATCCCGTGAACCGCCCAGGAATAGTCCCTCGAACGGAAGACTGAAAACATGGCCTCTCTGCGAGTTGCAAGCGTACGGTCTTCACGATCCGACAACATTTCGCCGTCCAGAGCTAATCGTTGCCGAAGAATTAGAGTGAGGAGATTAGAACCACAATGGGATTCTAATTATGTGGATTAGAGGATCTGGGCCTAGCTCTAATTCAACTAGGATCAACTAGAACTAGAGAACCAGAGGAGGCTCCAAAACTTGTGTTGAGAAAAGGTGTCAATACCTCAAATATATATAGGTTGGAGGGGAGAGGAGGGGGCGCCACACAAGGGGGAAAAGTCTCCCCTTGCGTCAGCCTAGGGGTGGGGTATCCCTCCCCAATTCGGCCTCCCTCCCTCCTTTCCATGAGGAGAAGGGGGCGCCTCCCTATTGAGCCTTTGTGGCCCAATTCTCCTTCCACCGTTCGGCCTTTTAAGGACCATTGATATTTAATTAAATATAAAAACATCCTAACTATCATTAAAGCCTTTATTATTAATTTAACATCTCTGGAACATTTTCCAACTATATATTATCTATCAGTAAAACCCGGTATTGCCCCATAAACTCCAAACCCTTCTGGAGACCCCTGAAACGCTTCTGGTTCCCCTCGAAACTATTTCAAATATTAATGAAACAATTTCATGAATATATCCTCTATACTCCCGCCCTACTAGAACTCAGCAGATCATGATCACCTTAAGCTTGAGACACTGTAGGTTCGGTAAAACATAGACATGAACAAAACCCCTTTGTTCAATGATCGATAGCGGAACCGTGGGCGTCCATATCAATCCCTATGATTACACAAATGACATTTGAGTGATCCTTTGGTTATCATGTGCTATTCCTTTGATTCGCGAGACTTTACAAAACCTGGGCGAGATAAATCGGTATCCTCTTGAGTCATACACATGCTCACTATACCGGTCTCCTCGTTTCCGGTTTTGTTTTTTTTTTCTCGTTGACATGTTTCATCATCCCCATGACATAGTCACTTGTGTTTGGCCAGACGATGATGGATGCCGTCACACCGAGAGGGCCCTAAGTGTTGAAAATATGCCCTAGAGGCAGTAATTGTAGGAGATATGCCCTAGAAGCAATAATAATTGTTGCTATTTATCTCCAAATTTGTAAGTAATGTTTATGTTCTGTTAAAACTGCAATGGTCTTTGAGTCCGTATATCCATAAAGGATCATAGGAAAACCTATATGCACGTGCGGAACAATAAACGGTAAAATGCATTTCTAGTCGTGCCTCTAAGACTGGCTCAAGTGTTGCATGATGGTCACGTTTTCCTGATCATGGGCACGACTATGCCGGCAAGAACAGTGGGTAGAATTCGGTTACTTTCTACTATCATTTTTAGTAACCTATAGGTTAAGAAAGAAATTCATCGATACATCATGACAAAACAAAGTTGCACAAACATTTGCTATTATCTCACACATTGTAGGGAGATTTTCCCTAATTAGTGACCATGATAAATGTTAACAGTAATCAAAATATATGTAAACGAAATCAACATCAAATCATGTAGTGCACCCAGTTGATCTGTACGATTTGGCAAGAACAATGGGTAGAATTCCGTTATATTCTGCTATCATTTTTAGTAACCTATAGGTTAAGAAAGTAATTTGTCGATACCACAAACATTTGGTATTATCTCACGCATTGTAGGGAGATAGCAAACCAATTAATTGATACATCATGGATTCATGGCCAAAATAATAATTGACGAAGCAGCCTACCTTTAAAGGAATCATCAAAGGTGGAGCACCTAAATCCATTAACACCTGGGCATGAAAATAACTGTCTTCTCATCCGACGAGATCTGGAAGATTACGCAAACACAACAGCATCAAGGAGCTGCTATGACATGCTTCAGAGCATAGTATTCTTCTAGCACATACCCGTACGTGGTGTGGATGTTGCACCAGTACCTCGTAGTGCTGGCCATGCTAGTTGTCAGCGCGAAGTCACCCAGCTCAACCTGCCGAGAGGCGTGTTCATCGTGGGCGATGCACCTTCTTCTACTACTACAACAGCTCGGCCTTCGGGGTGTCACTGGTCAGGTCTCACCGTGCTCGAGTCCGCCTCGACCTGTCGGGCTGCCCGTGCCGTGATTGATGCTCGCTTGGTGTCAATTCTATCGGTCAATGGAGGAAGATCGCGGCGAACGGGCGGACTGGCAGCTGGGTATATATTGAGGATATCGAAGGGCGTGGCGGCTGGACGTTGAGGGCGAGATCGGACGACACGACGGATGAGATACAAGGATCATGTTGGAGGGCGAGGTCCCGCAGAACAGCCTCCAGGTAACGATCAATGTTGTAAATAGCGGGCTACGCCATTTAGCGGCGGCTCGGCCAACAGCTAAAAGAGGCTATAGCGAAGCTGACCTCATTTAGCGGCTTTACTAATAAATGAAAAAAAATAAACAATAATATAATCAGGTATCATATATGCATACATATATCACATAACAACAAAAGGCAACAACATGAGCTGCTGCCGTTTATGGTACGGAGGCAGTGCTTAAGTTAGCAAAACAGAGATTAACCATAGCATCAGCTCTACTGAAACAACAATGTTTAATCCACTACGAAGTACAAACCCTACTCAAGGGAAACAAACAACTCTCCAGGTCAATCAACATTTGGTATACAGGAAAAGCTCAGAGAGATTCAATGCATAAATAACGTGGACCTGGAAAAAAGGTCAGAGATTCAGAAATTGTAAGGACAACATGCAAGCAAGCAAGCAAGCACGTGGAAAGAAACAGAGGGGCCAAACCGACTGTGTTCACTTTGCTTCGTCGCTAAAGCCTCCGGCCGCGTTCCTTCTGCACAAGAATCCGATCCCCATCCCCATACCGCCAAACCAGTTACAACTCTCCTCCTCCTACCCCGGCGAATCTCGACCTGGACAAAGCAGCGGCCGGCCGACGCCGGCGCCAACGGACGGGGGATCCCATCCCATGGAGGAGGCCTGCGAGATCGCGCGCCTGCCGGAGGAGCTCCTCTCGGCGGCGCTGGCCCGCACGTCCCCGCGCGACGCCTTCCGCGTGGCCGCCGTCTCCCCGGCCTTCCGCGCCGCGGCCGACTCCGACGACGTCTGGGCCAGCTTCCTGCCCCCCGGCGGCCTCCCGCCGCTCGCCGACGGGGAGCTGCCCCCGCCCTCGTCCAAGAAGGAGCTCTTCCTCCGCCTCTCCGCCGGCCCCGTCCTCCTCCAGGACAGGCTCGTGGTACGTACTACCTGTACGCTCACCCTGCCTAGCTAGCTCCTCGGCCGGCCGATGAGTCTCTAATCAAGTGGCTTTGATGGTGGTGTGCGTGCGCGCGCGCAATCTGAAGAGCATGTGGGTGGACAGGGAGGCCGGCACCAAGTGCTACATGCTGTCCGCCTGGAACCTCCAGTCCGTCCTGTCGGGGGACACGCCCGATTACCCGAGACGGGTCCCACTCGACGACTCTTCTAGGTTGGTTCGCTCCTCCATCTCCATGCACAATACTGCTACTACTTGAAATCACTTTTTGGTAATTAATCTAGAAACTGTTTCAAAGAGACTAAATAGAGATCAATTTCATTTCGAGATTAGGATGATGTTGCGCATGCTAACTTCTTGTTGCTTCACACATAAACGAACTTAGAGATTGTGTGACTGTTTTCTGTGATGTTCTTGTTGCGATTATTATGTGACTGTTTTCTGTGCTGTTATCTTCGAGTGAATTGCAAAAAACATCGACATTGAAGGCTAGAGTTGCAGAAATCACAAGTCTCTAGTTTTGTGGCCAAAAACACTAATTCCCAGGCTAATTTTTTGCAGAAACCACAAGTCGCTCGGTTCGCTCGTTTTAAGTGGGATTATGACAGGTGGGGCCTGCTTTTGTCGACGTGGCATAACTGTTCATCCGTTTCACTCGTTAGACGTCGTGAGACGCCGTGCGCGGGCCGACTCGAGCCGGAACCCTTTTGACCGGTCCCTCCCTCGAATCGTTACAGGCCCACCCACCCCAACCCTCATTCGCTCGCGCTCTCTGCCCCACTCGTTCGCCGCCGTCGACCCGTCCACATCTCCGACCGCCGCCGCCGCCACCGCGTCGCCATGGTTTCCTGGAGTGAGGATGATGACAGCAGTGAAGGTGAGCACGGCAGGTATTACCAGTACGCCACCTCAGGTTCAGACGACGGCATCGTGAAGGTGGGTTGGTAGAAATAGGGTTAGTGTTTGGATTTGGGGATTTTCCTCTTGAGCTAGATCTGAAGTTTCCTTCCCAAATCTCTTGCTTTCCTTTGCACGTGCAGATCCCTGCTACCACGAATGACTCCGAATTCGAGGGCAATGATTATGTTTTGTGCCATGAACACCGGAAGCGAGCAGAAAGACTTGTTGCTTTCGAGGGCATCCATACTGGCAGGAGGTTCCTTGCTTGTGCTGTGAAGGTATGTGTCAAATTTCTGCTAATTAGCTGTTGTGGGCATCCATATTGGTCATTGTTTAGTACTGATTTTGGTAGTTAGCAGATCTGTCTTGTTAGTTAGGCTGTTTAAATATGTGCCCAATGCTTATTGGCTCAGTGAAGTCATTGTATTTATGTGAGCATATGTGCAGAGTGTTGTGGCATGTTCATTTGTTTATATGTGAGCATATGACAGTGTGGATAAGTGAGGTCATTTGTTAATATGTCAGCATGTGACACTGTGGACAAGTGAGGTTTGTTATGTCAAGCATGTGCATGGGTTTGGAAGCACTCATTAAAAATTGTTATTAAGTACTGCTGGCCTAGTTGCTTTTAGTTAGTAAGCACTCATTATTTAGATTGCCTAATTGTTGGTACTGGTTGGAGTGCCTACTTGTTATTAGTAAAGAACTCATCTTGGCATGTAGCTCATATCTTGCTGTTTAACACTGTAATTTAACAGGATGGTAAAAATTGTGGACTAGTTGAATGGGTTGATCCATCTTGGCCAGCTATAATGGAGAATGCACTGTCCAAGTTGTGGGATATGTATGAGCAGTCCAAGAGAAACAGGATTGAGGACAACCTGATGAACTCATTTGCTGTTCACAAACTGACACAAGAGAAGATCAAGCTGCAGGCCAGTTATGACAAGTTGGTTGGAGATGTTCAAGCCCTTTTGGATGAGAATGAGAGGAGGGCCCAGATGGAAAGGAAGCCTGATGAGAGCAAGCTCCAGGAGAAGTATGACATGGTTAAGAACCTGACAGTATCTCAAGCCAGTGTCATTAGGAACATGAAGTTGAAGCTTGCTGAAGAGAAGACTAAGTTGCAGGCCCATATTGATGAGCTTGAGAAGGTTGTGGAGCAGACCAAGGCCAAGCTGAATGGGATCAAGGCAATCTTAGATGAATGAGCCACATTGGGCAGTAATGGTCATGGAGTTCATGGTCATGTATGGATCTCCTTATTAGTTATGTAATGGTCCTGTATGGATCTCCCAATTATGCTACTTATTAGTCATGTATGGATCTCTAAATTATGCTACTTATTAGTTATGTAATGTTCATGTATGGATCTCCAAGTTATGCTACATATTAGTTATGTATTGCTTATCTATGGATCTCCCAATATGCTGAATGTGATGAATTGTGATGTTGATTTGTATATCTGAAATAGCCCTATACTCACTTGGGTGGGTTTTTTCGACGTCGGGGCACCCTAGACTCATTTAGGTGGTTTTTCGACGTCTGGGCACCCAAGACTCATTTAGGTGGTTGTTTCGACGTCGAGGCACCCTAGACTCATTTAGGTGGTTGTTTCGATGTCGAGGCGCCCTAGACTCATTTAGGTGGTTTATTCGACGTCTGGGCACCCTAGACTCATTTAGGTGGTTTTTTCGACGCCGAGGCACCCTAGACTCATTTAGGTGGTTGTTTCGACGGCAAGGCACCCTAGACTCATTTAGGTGTTTTTTTCGACGTCGAGGCACCCTAGACTCATTTAGGTGGTTTTTTCGACGTCGAGGCACCCTAGAATCATTTAGGTGGTTTTTTCGACGTCGTGGCACCCTAGACTTATTTAGGTGGTTGTTTCGACGTCGAGGCACCCTAGACTCATTTAGGTGGTTGTTTCGACGTCGAGGCACCCTAGACTCATTTAGGTGGTTTATTCGACGTCTGGGCACCCTAGACTCATTTAGGTGGTTTATTCAACGTCTGGGCACCCAAGACTCATTTAGGTGATTCAAGTTCAACAAGCATCAACATCATGCATTCAAGTTCAACAACCATCAAAAGGCAACAAAAGGCATCAACCATTACTCATTTAGGTGCAACTACCATCAACATCCAGCATGAAGTTCAACAACCATCAAAAGGCAACAAGTTCAACATATGGTTCAAAGCAGCCAACAAAGGCATCTAGTTCAACATCTGGTTCAAAGCAGCCAACAAAGGCATCTGGTTCAAACCTGCCAACAAAGGCATCTAGTTCAACAGCCAACAAAGGCATCTACTTGAATAGCCAACAAAGGCATCTAGTTTAACAGCCAACAAGGGCATCAAATTCAACAACCAACATGGGCATCAAATTCAAGCAGCCAACAAAGGCAACATCTAGTTACCAGAAGCATATAGGTACTCTTTCATCTTGTAGGAAACTGTCCTCTTCCTTCCAGTCTGTCTTGGAGCATGAAATGTACCCCTATGGCCTGCAGCAGATGTAGAAGATGTACCAGTTGGGGTAGTTTTCTTCCTGGGAGACCTCCTTGGAGGAGCAGTAGGTCCTGGGGTAGCATTCTTCCTGGGAGACCTCCTGGGAGGAGCAGTAGGTGCAGTAGCAGCAGGTGCAGCTCTCCTCCTTGGAGGAGCAGTAGGTGTAGTTGCAGCAGGTGCAGCTTTCTTCCTGGGAGGAGCAGTCCCAACATCTGCTGTACATGGAGATGGCCTCTTCCTTGTTGGTGCAGCAGCTGTAGATGAAGCAGAAGCATGTGACCTGTTTGGCTGCATTTAAAAAACAGAAACAATCATGAACTATGAATATCAATTGAGACATAACTACAAAAACAGAAACAAAGATGCTTAGCTAACCTGATGCTGGTTTTGTCTCATAGCAAGAGCTGGTTTCAAGGGCTTGGAGCACACAGTGTATCTGTGCCCTACAAGTTTGCAGTTGCTACAAGTAATGGATGCCATCCTAGATGTATCTCTTGGTGCTGGCTTCTCAAATTGGTTTTTCCTCCTCTTTGTTTGTTGCTTCCCAACTTTGTCTCTGAAAACTGGAGGCTCTATGTCCTGAGTTCTTATCCTTGGCCACAGATTTGGACCAGGGACAGGAAATATGATATGGCCATATGCTTTTTTGTACATTGCCTTCTTGAAGAAATCATCAACAAAGTCTTCAGGTTGCAACTTAGCTTTCACAATTGCAGAGACTGCATGATTGCAAGGCATAGCAGTCATATCCCATTTCCTACATCCACATGTTCTGTGCAGCAAGTTCACTGAGTAGGTGTTATCTCCACTACTAACTTGGTAAATGTTAGGACCAGCCATCAAAGATTGGCACCACCTTGAGTTGTACTTTGCCTCCTCTAACATCTCTGCATATGTTGGGCAAATCTCCCAATTTGTTGTCTCTGTCTTAGTTCTATTGGTGTTAAATTTGACCATCAATTTAGTCCTAATTCCTTCCAGCATGGTCTTTATTGGCTTCCCTCTAACATCTAGGATCATTTTGTTAAACACCTCACTGATGTTGTTCACAACTAGGCCAGTCTTGCATGTAAAATCCATTGCATGTCTAGCCCATGTATGAACTGGTACTTTATTAAGCCATGCCCAAGCTGCCTTACACTCTCTTTTCAAATCATTCATTGCAGCTAGGTGTTCATTCTTAGTATAAGAGTAGCTAGCTGCATCCATGTGTTTCTTTAACTCATCACCTCTAAAACCAGCAGTTTGGAAATTCTGATAAATGTGTCTAAGGCAGAATCTTTATGGACAATTGGGAAAAACATGGTTTACTGCATTTAAAAGGCCCTGTTGACACAATAAGAACTAGAGCTAAATATTGGTCCATTTGAATTGTTCACAAAGCAATGTGCATATGAAAAATTAATACTACAATAGAAATATGAGAAGAGAAGTTTACCTTCTGCCTATCAGAAATGATAGTATAATACCCAAACTTTCCACTTTCTCCACCAAGTGCATCTTTCAGTTGTGTTAAGAACCAGGTCCAGCTATCTGTGTCCTCTTTGTCAACAACTCCAAATGCTATAGGGTATATGTTGTTGTTTCCATCCCTTCCTGTTGCAGCAAGGATCTGCTGACCTGTTGACAACTTGATAAAACAACCATCTACCCCTGCAAAGTGACAAATGTGAGAAGATAGTGTATTTAATGTGGCCAAATAACAAAAACACTACACAAGTTACAACACAATGTACCTATGAATGGCCTACATCCATTTAAAAACCCTTCTTTGCAAGCATTAAGACAGTAGAACAGGCCATGGAACCTTGGGTTCTTGCTTGGGTGCTGTGGCAAATGCTTAGTGGTCACAACACATCTACTTCATGGGTTTGTGTCCAAAACAGCCTGCAAATAATCTCTAATCCTAGTGTATTGACCTCTCTGGTCTCCTTGGACAACCTTCAATGCTTGTTTCCTAGCCCTATAGGCCATATGGGTTGAGATCTCTACTCCATATTTCTTCTTCAAATTATGCATTATTGTGGTGATTGGTGTGCCAATATCAATTCTCAGCATATCCTCACACTGGTGTGCCACCCATTTTCCTGTGACCTTTGTATTCTCTGCTACTGCTGGGCATGTGTGCAGAAAATTAGCCTTTCTGATGCAAAAAGTAGTTTCATTTGCAACAACAGAAGCTGCAATGTAGAAAGGACATTTTACATTAGTGCACACAACTATGATGCTGTCATTGCAGTTTCTATGGAAGTCATAGTTCCTATTCTGACTTATGTGAAATGTCTGAAGTGCTCTCCTAAATTGGTCCACATTAAGGAAACAAAGCTTTCTACATAACTGCTCCTCTGGGTTCTCTCTTTCTTCACTGTACCACTTCCTTGGTTGTGCTTTATATGCTCTGCTCTTCCTTCCATTGGGCAGAATAAAAGGTGCATTCTCAGCTCCATCATCATATTCCTGCTCCAAATCACCTACATCTATCTCCTCATCTGATGATGGTACCCACACATCCTCAAATCACCGACCCGGTCATCTTGGAAACTTTCGCGTGCAGAGAAGCGCTGGCTCTTGCAGATGACCTCTCCATCCAGACCATTTTGGTGGCCTCTGACTGCCAGGAGGTGGTGAAAGACATAAAATCAGGGACAGGAGGTCCTCATGCGGCAATCGTACATGAAATCATAGATCGTAGCAATTTCTTTACTTCTTGCTCTTTTGTTCATGAGCGTAGAAACTTTAATTTTGAAGCACACAATCTCGCCAAGTTTGCTTGTAATTTAGGGCCCGGGCGACATGTTTGGTTGGGAAACCCACATGACCCAAACCGGGTACCTATGAACATCATTATGAATTGATAAAGAGGCGAGATTTCTCAAAAAAAAAGGTGTTGCTTCGCTTCGTTTTTTTCTGGTTCGATCGTTTTACTCAGTTTCGAATTAACCGGTCGTTGTTGACCGCTGATCAGTTCAACATTGACCGTTGACTTTTCAGAAAAGGTTCACAAAAAAGTGATTTTTTCAAAAATCACGAACTAAAAAAAGGTTCTTGGAATCTGAAAAAAGGTCAAATAGTTTTGCAAAAAATATCGCAAATTTTAAAAAGTTCATGAATTTCAAAAAAAGTTCATCTAAATTAAAAGAGTTCACCAATTTTTAATAAAAAATTCATCTAATTTGGACAAAAAGTTCACTGGCTTTCAAAAAAATTTCATTGGTTTTGAAAAAGGTTCACAAACCTGAGAAAAAGTTTATTGAACTTGAAAAAAAGTTCATTGAATTTGGAAAAAGTTCATTGACTTAAAAAAAGAGTTCACCCAAATTTGAAAAAAAGTTCATCGAATTTGAAAATAGTTCACCGGTTTTGATAAAATGTCATCGTATTATTAAAAAGTTCATTGAATTTGAGAAAAAGTTCACCAATTTTGAAAAAAGTTCATCGAATTTGGAAAACGTTCATAAATCCGCTGAACTTTTTATATCTAATTAGAAAAAGAAAAAGAAAAAGAAGAAAGAAGACTAAAAAGAAAAAGAAGACTAAAAAAGAAAAAGAATGAATAAAAAGAAGAAGGAAGAAATGAAAAGAAAAGGAAAAAAAAGAAAAGGAAAAGAAAGAAAGAAAGAATAAAAGAGGGAAGAAGCTCTACGTAATCACAGAACTCAACTGGCGTGGGTGGCTAGCGAGTGCTGCGCTGTAACCCCGCGTCGCAGGATAGAATCCTTCTCAGCACTTTGTTTTTTGCATCATTTTACAAAAGAAGGGTGTGCGCCCTGTACCATTAACGCTATAACGGGTGCTACGGGCGTCGTTTAGGGTTTGCCGGCGTCGTACGATCGCACACCATTGTGTGGTGTGGAGCCTCTGTTCTCCACGTGACGTCTATAGTGACGCCTGAAGCTATGATTGTTAACAGATTCTTTTTATTTGGAGGTAATATCACGGGGAGTCATAGAACTTGCACTCGATGTTTAGTTTGGTGCTAAAACTTTGAAAATACGAAATTGCAGTCACTCAACTTGACTCAAGCATGCACATATGGTCACAAAATACGTATGTTGATGTATCGGTGTGTATGGCCCCACCTATCATTGATTGGAGGTGCTTGACCGAGAGTTTTTTGCACAAAACTACCTTGCAATTTTCTATTCATGGGAAAAGTCGACCAGCGCGATGTTTTTTTGCTCAAAACCACTTCATGGTTTTTTATTTGCAGAAAAGTCAAACACTGTGTTGCAAAAATTAACGCAAAAAATAGGGCGCAGAAGGTCTGGAATGCACTACCGGGGATTACCACACTAGCAAGTCTAGACACTACACCAATCACATTCACATGCCTGCTAAAAGTCTATATGTGCTGGTACATGTCCCACCTGTTATTATAGAATGGAAATTAACATAATCAAAATTCATATAAATAAGTGTAGCTATCAAGTCTCCAACTCACGACCAGAGGCTAGCACAAAAGAAACCCTGGCCACCACAACATGCACCTGTATATGTCGATAATTGATAACTAGCGAGATATGAATTTAAATTCCTTTTTTTAGCGAAGGATATGAATTTAATAAGACAAAGGCACCCGTGCAGGCCATTTGCACCTGTTCGATATTTTAGAAATTTGAGATGTAAATTATAATTTCAGTAATAAACATAATCTTTAAATATTTATGTGTTATAAAAATTGTACATACAAATGAATAACCTACTTTCAAAAAACATTATATATGATTTAAAACTATTCTATATTTATATTAATATTTATGAATATGCGCACTAATTTGGGCTATGTGGAACTGCAGAAATGATATGATATTTAACAGAAAAAATTATAAACTTTTTGCAGGTTATTTACAGAGCTATAGCATGGATCCGTACGTGGTCGTTAGTCGTTACTCCCTCATACGGACTCCAGGGAGCTTTTGGTTACTGGGTGCAACAGATGGGAGACGGTGGCACGGGATATCTACAATCGGTTTGGATGAAGGTCCAATAATAGGATAGGTGTTTAGTCATTATGTCCTGCTTTTCGCTGGTTGTGGCTTTGTTTATCTTCATTCATTTTTATGCTCCTCTTGCAAGCTGTAATGGACTACGCACTTTGTTCTGTTTGGATTTTTTAATAAAATGGCCGCATGCATCATTTAGATGCAGAGGCCGGGGATTATCCTCCTTTTCAAAAAAGAAGAAATTGGGCGTAATGCCTATATAATATAATCTAAACATATGTGACAGTTTACCATGATTGTTAGGTCACTCATTATGTGTACCTATGTTCATATTTGCGTGTCATACATGCTTTGAGAGATGCTAGCTAGTGAATCTATGAAAATACAGAAATATAGAAGTTTTCTTCATAAGAAACCTCTTCCAAACACTTCCATTAGCACTTGTATATTTCAGTGTCTATTTAATCCAAAAATATAGAAATAATTCCAAGTAAATATATGCTGAGAGCTTGTCGCAACTAGCAAACCTAGTAGCCATTGGGGGCACAAGTGAATTATTAATTTGTTTTAAATCATTGAGGACACAAGGGAGTTCTTAATTTGTTTTGAAGTGTTGCTTGAGTGAAGCTAGGGGTGTTGCTTCAACGGATTGATTAAGATATATTGGAAAACTTGTCTGCTAACTCAAACCCGTGCATTTGGGGCCCAACAATTTGGATTCCAACAGTCAACGTTCATGTGTTAGATGTTTCAATCTGATGATGGAGTTGAGAAGTATCTTTCGATCGGCAAAGAAACAACAAACACTGGACGCCTGAAGAGGTGACAACACTAGTGGATGGTGTTGGACTAAGACGAAACAACAACCACTGGACGCCTGAAGAGGTGGCGGCTGTATGGTGTTGGGCTTAGAAGAAAAAACGGCCACCATTCATACGCGGAGCTTCATTGGGGCCAAGGGAGGCAAATGCCCCCCCCCCCCCCACCCACTTTATTTTTACAGATGTATAAGATCAATAGTGTATTTAATCCTTGCTAATTAGAGGACGTTGGCAGTTCTTGGGCGATTTCAATCTTATTTTGAAATCTTTAACAAATCCAACTCTAGCTTCAACTCTGTCGAGGCCGCCATGTTTTCGGACGCTATTAACTCCGCTCTCCTACACAAAATGCCTCTTCTGGACAGTTTGCATACGTCGACTAGCAACAAACCGGATCTCCTCAAGGTCAGGTAAATTTGGCTTAGTGTGCACCGTGACAACTGGAGTCGTGTGGACGCACCCTAACAACCGGAGTTTATTCTGCCGGGAAAGAATTTTTGGAATTCTCACAAAGGACCATTTCTATCTTAATATATTGCTACAGGGCTCCTCCTATGATGGACTCGTTTTTTAAAATTCCTCCCAGTAATGCACACTCAAAACTTACAGTGGGCAACAGCCATCATCTTCAAATTAAGAGCGCAGACACTCAACCAGAACAAATATTCTACCTTAGTTAAGGATCTTATACGAAGATCTGGGGAGTCGGGACTCCGGAGAGCATTCTTGCATTGTCAGTGTGGTAAGGTGACTTGTACACCAGCGATCCACGATAGTGCCGAGTAGTCTTCCTCTCCATGAGGTAACATAGCGATCCACTCAGAATTCTTTCGATCACTAGCCAGCATATAAAACTTGATGCACACTCCACAGAAAACAAACACCCGCTCTAAGAATGAGAACCACAGATAACAAGCATCTCAGCCAGTATATATCTGGCATACAAAAGCATAATGCAGTTGCCACCAAACAAATTAAACAACAAGGCAGCGAGTAGTTTTCATGAAAAATATATTTGGCTACATATTTATGGGGTAAACTATATACCTGTGGACAGAACCCATTTTGCAACAATTAACAGCTCAATGTGACCATAATGCGTCGTTTTTATGTATGACTAGCCAAGATTTTTTTTCCCTGAAAGTTTAGAATACTCATGCATAACTCAACATATAGGATTTCTCTGGATACAATGGATTAGACAACTAAATGCAGCTCTGGTACGTATGTGATCTGAATTTTCCATTACACATATTTCATCAGTACACCCTGATGTTGTTTGCTGTTATTTACATCCAGGTAAAAATTGTGGGTGGTCATCAACGAAGTAGTTTTGGGCCAGAATTTGAAGCTATCCATGAAACAATTACATCCACAAGTGCATTGACATTCTCGGGGACCTGTGTTCGCAGAATGCCAGAGTCAGTGCCAAAAGTGGTACCTACCTCCTTAGCAAGCTTCCCATGGTGTGCCTGTCGTTAGATTTGCAAGGAGTTCACCTCCACGGTTCACTGCATCAGCCATTCCTAGTGGAACGTCAGGAAGTACCTGAAGAAACAACACACCTTATTTTTCTGAAACAAGTGCCACAATTATAAAGTCTTTCGTCTAGCAATTATAAAGTCTTTCGTCGCACAAGCGCGGGATCTGAAGCAGCCAAGGAACACGACGTCGGGCGTTACTAGTAACTAAACCTTCAGTTTCTAATAATAACGCCTAAATAACATAATCATCAATACCTCCTTGTAATGAGCTAGCTCAAGGGGCGGTGTACTCTATATAAGCCACCCCGTAGCACTTGGTGAAGGATTAGCATCCATTTGTACTCATCCAGACATAAGAACAACTCGAGCAGCTCGGGGCGCGGGGTCTTTACCTCCACCGCGAGGGGCCCGAACTCGTAAACATCTTGTGTCACACCTTCTCCGTAGCTAGACCACGCTCCTTCTCCCTGCCCCTCTCTTACTGTTAGAATCATCCCCGCGACATCGATCTCCCTCGAATTCAGCATTTGGACGTAGTCGACAGAGCTCCGGTGTAGATTACTGTCGGCGGTGAGGTTAAGGTTTCTTGTCATGTGGCGAGATTTGGTGTCAGGTGCTTCAGATTTATGCAAGGGTTCAACAACGATGATTGTGACTCCAGGGTGCTGCTCCTTAGGGGCACATACTCGAAGACTTCCAGACTGTCATCGACAAGGTCAAGACAGCTCCGATAGGGGAGTGGCGATAGCGGTGAGTCGGTGACTCATTCTAGCGGCAGTAGTGGTCTTAGAAACTTGATGTAATCTTATTAAGTTTGAGATGCTTTGTACTTCCTGTGAACTTTAATAACATAATTGATTCATTTGAAAAAAAAAACAGTTGCTCTAAGACGGTAATTATAGATGTCTGTTCGATGTAAAAAAAACTATAGATATGCATGTCCCCTGGTTGATCTACCGGTGTGTGCTCGGAGGAAGAATTCGAGCTTATCAGAAAAAAAGCAAACCGGGGAGTGGCACTTTGCTCCCTCCGTTAGCTCTACTAGTGGAGTGGAGTGCGTTGGGGAAAGGCGCCAGCGGCAAAGGGAAAGGGCGGAAGCCGACAGAGCGGATCCTCCACGGCAGGCGAGGCGGCAGCACCGCCCGCCCGAGAATACCTCCGCAGCAGCCCATCAGGCACCGCATCGCCGTCTCCTTCCCCATCCGCAAGGCAAGGCAAGGCCTCTCCTCTCCCTCTCGCCCCCTCTGCATGCCTCTGCGCCAGCAGAACCCTAGCTAGTTCCACCGAATCAATCGTGGTACCATACGAATCCCGTTGCTTCTTTAATTCTTTCTTCAGCCCATCTCTTAATTATTTCCCATAACCCTGCGACTACGAGATCATCTCCGTGGACCGATTTGACACCTACTAGTGGATTCTGTTCCCGTTGTCCGTCGTTTCTTTTTTAGAGGGCTCCTGAAATGATCTGCGAAGCTCATGGAAGCAAAGGAAGGAAGGAAGAAAAGGGACCTTTTGAAACATCTGAACTGCGCTTTGCCTTAGCATTTGATTGAACTGGAGGGAGACGTCTCCAAACGCAAGCATCTTCTTGCCCTGGGTGGTATTATCTTGTTCCCAACACCACACGGCGGCGACCCACCGAAATTCATGTTTTTACTGCATAGCAAGTTCCTTTCATTTGATAGGCATTTTATTTCAGTTTTGGTTAGTTGGCGGCCGTCATGAGCAATTTCATCTGCCGAATGGAAGAAAAAAAGTTTCTTGTAGAAATACTCCATATGCAAGTATATTCTTGGCCTGGGTGCTACGAGATGACGACCCATAGAAATTGTTGCTGTTAGTGCATACCAAGTTCCTTTCATTGATAGGCATACATTTCAATTTTTATAAGTCGGCTGACCGCCGCTTCACTTGGTCGAACCAGCGAGAGGTGCCCATCCTCGTGCGGTTGGATAGGGCGCTTGCCAACGTCCCTGGGCTACAAATTTCCCGGATACTTCACTTTCTTCAATCACTCGCACAACCTCGGATCATGTTCCCATTCGCCTTTCGGCCAAAACAACTATAGCCAAATCTTCAGTTTTCCGCTTGGATCGCTCACTCCTAAACATACCACTATTTAGAGAGAAGGTGGCTATGAATTGGACAAGCGTTTGTGCCCGTCATAACCACCTTGGCGCCGCCGGGGTTCTCTCCCTTAAGTTAAAACGCACTAGAAACATGGCCAAACAGTGGATGTCAAACCGACGTTCTCCAAAAATTCTAGCTCTGAACTGTCATGCTACTATCAACTTCCTAGACAAGATTGAGGAGGCCCGGCCTCTAACCCACCTCGAGTCTACTCTTCGAATTGCGGTCAAGCTATCTCTACACCGCCACAATGCTGCCATTGCTGCCTACCGGAGGCAACGTGCAAAAATCAAAGACTGCGTTTTTGGCGACGAAAACTCGGCCTATATGCATATCTGTGCGTCCGCTAGACATCGCAAAAATCAAATTAAGTCTCTCACTCACGAGGGTCTCACCTTCTCCGCTCACTCCGACAAGGAAGCAGTCCTCCTTCTCTTTTTCAAGAATTTGGTAGGAACGAGCGCTCCCGTGTCCACCTCCTTCAACCTCGAAAGTTTGCTTTTGCCTAACGCGATCAACGCAACCCAAGCCTCCGATCTCCTGAAGCCTTTTACCCTAGAAGAAATTAAGGAAGCCCTATGGGCCATGAAGGACGACGCTAGCCCCGGACCGGACGGTTTTGGCCCGTCTTTCTACAAATCAAATTGGAACCTAGTCAAAACAGATCTCCTCAATCTGCTGAACGAATTCCATGCGGGCACCGCTGATCTTCAGCGAATCAACACTGCCCACATTGTGCTCCTTCCCAAAAAATCGGATGCTGCCTCGCCTGAGAATTATAGGCCAGTTTCCCTCCAAAATTGCTCTGTCAAGCTAACGTCCAAGTGCCTCTCTCTAAGGGCTCAACCCCTCGTCACTCAACTAATTCACTATGATCAAACCGGCTTTGTCAGAGGACGCGGGATTGCCGAAAATTTTCTTCACGCTACTGATCTAGTCCAAACCTGTTTCAAGCGTCGGCTACCGGCAATCGTCCTTAAGCTCGATTTCCACAACGCCTTTGACTCAGTTTCTTGGACCGGCCTTGACAACATCCTGAAGGCTCAAGGATTCCCCCAGCTCTGGTGTCGCTGGGTGCACAGTTTAAACACCACGGCCAGCTCGGCCGTTCTGCTCAACGGTAAACCGGGGCCCTGGTTCCAGTGCCGCCAAGGCTTGCGACAAGGCAACTCCCTCTCTCCCTATCTTTTCATTTTGGTGGCCGATGTCTTAAAACGTCTCATTAACCAGGCCTCAGAATGTGGACTCCTGACTCACCCGATCGCTAATGATATGCATTGCACCATCCTCCAGTATGCGGATGATACGCTAATCGTCCTACCCCCGACGCCTCTCAGATTCAGACTCTCAAAAATATTCTGCTACAATTTTCTGAGGCCACTGGGCTGAAAATCAATTTCCATAAAAGCACCTTTGCCCCGATCCACGTCGACCCAAATCTCTCGACTAGCCTTGCCGCAATCCTGGGCTGCCCAGTTGCCACCTTCCCGCAATCATACTTGGGCTTGCCTCTATCCACTCACAAGCTAAACCTAGCTGACTTCTTCTTCATCATTGACAAGGTCGATCGCCGTCTTGCTGGTTGGAGGGGCCTTTTGCTCTCCTTGGCCGGGAGGGCCATCCTGGTCCGCTCCGTTCTACGCGCCCTGCCAATCTATGCCATGAGTGTCCTTCTTCTACCTGCTGGAACCATTCAGGAAATCGAGAAACGCTGTAGGGCCTTCTTTTGGTCTGGTCAGGAATCTACCTCGGGCGGCAACTGCAAGGTCGCTTGGGACCTCGTTTGTGCTCCCTTCGCCAATGGGGGCCTTGGTTTCCTCTCTCTTCCCCACATGAACATGTGTCTTCTTCTCAAACACATTTCCAAGCTACACGACGAGCAAACCTCGGGAGAGACTAGGTACTTGATCACCAAATACGGATGGTCGACCGCTAACGATGTACGCATGTCAGACAACCAGCATACCCCGATTTGGAAAGACATTATGAAAGGCCTCGCCCTCTTCCGGGACACCACCCGGGTCAACATTGGTAATGGAACCACTACCTCCTTTTGGCTTGACCTTTGGCTCCCTCGCTCAGCTCAAACCCTAGCCCGACAATTTCCGGCTCTGTTTTCACACTCCAATCGAGTCCACACATCAGTGGCACGTGCTTTGACATCGAACAACCTCACCTTGGATCTAACACCTAGGCTGTCTCATGCAGCCGAATGCGAACTGCTTGAACTACGCACTATATTGGGCACGGTGAACTTAAATATGCAGGTTGCTGACAGGAGAACTACAAGGGACGCTGAGAAACCTTTCACCGCTAAGCTTGCCTACCAAGCGGTTTGGAGGACAAAGCCCATGGACACGCTCGCCTCGGCCATCTGGCGGAACTACGCCCCAAATAAATGTCAACTCTACCTCTGGCTTGCCCGCAAGGACCGCCTCTTCACGAATGAACGACGGTTCAGACGGGGCATTGCTACTTCAGCCGCATGCCCCTTCTGCGACCACTGTGAATCCATCAACCACCTCCTTTTCGAATGTCAGCACCTAGCTCCACTTTGGGGGGGGAGCTAGACAGCCTATGTCCGGGTGCGCCACAGGGGCTGCTCCAAGCTTGGGAGGGCGAATGGCACAACAAAACTAGATCAACAGTTCTACTGGCCGTTCTTTGGAATATCTGGAAGCGACGGAACGCCAAGGTCTTTCGGGACATACATCTTGGGCTTCATGATGTGGCAAGCTCCGCTGCGGAAGATCTTAAACTTCAGTCCCACCGCTGTAATAATATTCGAAAACAAATTCAACTCAGGGACTGGGGCTCCATGTTGTTCCACCTTGCCGGGAGAATTTAGCCCCCCGCTACATGTAATTTTATTCCCTCCTTAACCCCCATGTACTCTCTGTTCTCCCTGAGATCTGTAACACCCCGACGGTTGGCGATAAAGGTTCAGGCAGGCGTAAGCCCGCCGTTGACGCGTCAAAAAAAAATCTATTTGAGCGCCCCTGAGATGATCTGCACCTGTCACATTTACTTACAGAAAGAATACTCATAGGGATACATTTCCATAGGCAAGTATCTTCTTGCATGTCCTGGGTGCTATTAGCTTATTCCGAATACGAGAGGACGACCACTGAAATTTAACCATATCAAAACTGTCGCTTTTAGAGTTCCTTTGATTCATAAGCACACATGGATATCGTATATTTGTCCATCCACTCTTCTTATTATTTCTGGTGCGATAACAAGTTTGTTTGATTGATAGATAGATAGATAGGCATATACTCTTTATCAAACCTACAAAACATCATTTTTCTTATCTAGTACTCCCTCCGTTCCTAAATATTTGTTTTTCTAGAAATTTCAACAAGTGACTACATACGGGGCAAAATGAGTGAATCTACACTCTAAAATATGTCTATATACATACGTATGTGATAGTCCATTTGAAATCTCTAAAAAGACAAATATTTAGAAACGGAGGGAGTATATTGTAATTAACATGCTACTTATGCCTCTTATTTATTAAGCAGCTTACTGTTTTTCTACTGCTTGCAGAGTTTGCCATCAGCAGAGCACCATGCAAAACCCCAGCAGGCGGCCCACTGTCTCTCTCGCTGGACCCCCTGCTTGTTCCGGGATCCAAGGTTGGGCTGACCTCCCAGATGAGTTGCTTCATCTCATCGTTGCTCGGTTGGGCTCCTTTCAAGACATTCTTGGCTTCGCCGCAACATGCCCCTCTTGGCGTACTGCCTCCTCTTCATACCCATCGAAATCTACATTCCGCACAAAATTCCCACCTCTCCTCATCCAGCCCCGTGTCCGTCATGAACAAGATCCTCTTCTTCCTTCTACTGATGGTTGCCGTGAGCTACTCAAATGTAAGGTTATTGATCCAGCCAACCCGAACGCCGCCCTTCACTGCCAGATTCCTCAAGAAACCCTGGAGAATATGAAATGTATCGGCTCTTCCTATGGTAATATCATCTACTACCGCGAAGGATATTGTCGCATCGTCGATGTCTTCACTGGAATGGAGGTTTCAGCTCCATGTCTCCCACCCAGTGCCAAGTGTTCGATATACCGCTGTAATGGCATTCTAACAGCCCCTGTCACATCACCCAACTCACATCTCATTGTCAGTACCAGCACCTACCACAAGTCCTACTTATTTGATTGGCGTGTTGGAAGCGACTCTTGGTCCCAAGCCCAGCTTCCTTATATGTATACGGACCAGATTGTGGAATTCAATGGTCAGCTCATTCTCTCGGATGGCAATGGGTGGTTCCACTCTGTGCAGGTGGCCCCTCAGCTTGGTCTGCAGGAGATAACAACCGACAAGGATGACTGGAGTCAGGAACATCGTGATATGACAGCGCTGGTGGTTTGCGGTGACATGCTTATCCCGTTGACCGTTTTTACGGTACCCTGTACTGCTGACCGAAGAGGGAGCAGTATATTAAAATCTGACCATCGATTTTCTGAGGATAGGGTAGACATTGAAGTTTAAAAATTAGCTAGAGATTTCATTTTCTAGGCAACACTGGCCGCAGATTCATCTGTTCGCCCCCTTCTCCCTGTCGTAGTCATAGCCCTCCCATCGCCGTGGTCTCATCTGCCCGGCACTACCAGCTGCCGTCGTGGACAAGCAGTGTGCACCTGGAGCCATCGGATATCCGGAAGGCGGAGACGTCGGTTCAGAGGTCCTAAACCTTTTCGGCCCAGCTGTCCTCGCTGAGGGAGGAGGCGGCGGTCCAGTCCCCGGAGAGCGAGACGGCGTCGCTGAATTCGGCGACGTGGCCAAGCTGGGGTGAGGCGGTGCGCTGCCAGAGGTTAAGCGGCGGATGGTGCAGGGCGTCGGCAGGGACTTTCGTGGAGACGAAGACGATGAGAGAGCAGTCGCCGGTGAGCGCCAGGGCGACGGGCTCCTAGGAGAGCAGCGGTGTCAGGGGCCTCCTCGAGCTCCTCGCGGCAGGAGGAAAAGGGTGTGTTGGGCCATGTCGACACTCGACACTCATGCGAGCTGAACTTTTACGTCCCAAAGTACCCTTAGAATAGTATACTCGAGGACGGGAACAAAGCAGTGCCAGCTATACTGCTCGTGATTTTGTCAATTGGAGCAGTCCGTGGAAAGTACAAGACTGAGAGCCATAGCCGGCACAGTACGAGGTGTTGCTCCTCCCTCCCCATTTTTCCGGGCTCATGCATGAAAGTGGCATGCCGTTTGGTTCTGCCCCCAGAAAGAGTGCCCAATCATCCAGCTTCTCCATGGGCAGCATTGTCGCGAGCTCGGTCGACACGTCGAGGCGGTAGATTTTGTCAATGGACGGCCCATATTTGTCGCTGGGTACCATAAAAGAGCTCTATCGTTTTTATTCCCTTCCCTCGGGAGCTCTACCGCCTCGACGTGTCAACCGAGCCCGCGACAATGCTGCCCATGGAGAAGCTGGATGATTGGGCACTCTTTCTGGGGGCAGAACCAAACGGCATGCCACTTTCGTGCATGAGCCCGGAAAAATGGGGAGGGAGGAGCAACACCTCGTACTGTGCCGGCTATGGCTCTCAGCCTTGTACTTTCCACGGACTGCATGAGGAGCCGGATCCTGTGTTGGACACGCCGCCCGTTGACTGTGACCATTGGAATCCGCCGCTTTCTCGCGCTCACAGGGACCGCTACTCCGACCCTTGGGCTATACGCTGGTACGGCGAACAGCACCCCGTGCAGTTAGCTCTGCCACTCTGGCTGTACCCAAGCATGTTCTACTATGGTGCCGGAGAGTGATCCGCCCCGCCGGCCCGGCCACGGCTCTCGCCGCGGCACTGCCCTCTTCGAAGGCTTCCATTTGGTCTGAGTGTGTTGGCGGCCGCGTTAGTGCCGTGAGCTTGCTACAGTTAATTATTACCCAAGTCTCATGCTGTTGGTCTGGAGGCTTTACCTATGCTCTCTCTGTTTAATAAGTAATACTTTCACTAAGTGTCTAGCAAGTACTTTATATAGTTGGCACAGGGGCACATGCCCTATCAATATGCATGCTACTGTCGTGTATACTCACTTACTATATATTCAGGACATGGTTCTGAAGCAGCCATGGCAGCTTCTTATCGTTTCAGTGCAGTGCGTCTGCGCATGCAGCTGTTCGGTGACTCGCATGTTTTGAGGAATGTCACTCGCATACATTATCTGGTACTGAAGGTTGTTTCACAATAAAAGTGAAAGAATCTTTACTGCTGCTCCGATAGTTCATATTAGTCCTGCTTTCACTTCGATTGCGGCAGAGATGCGCCGCTGAGGCCCATGTTGTGTCCGGCCTTCCTGTTGGGATCGTTGCAGAAATTAAAATTTTCTACGCATCACCAAGATCAATCTATAGAGTTTACTAGCAACGAGAGGGGAGTGTTACCTTTGAAGATCGCGAGTCGGAAGCGTTGCAAGAACGCGGATGAGGGAGTCGTACTCGTAGCGATTCAGATCGCGGTAGATTCCGATCCTAGCGCCGAACAACGGCACCTCCGCGTTCAACACACGTGCAGCCCGGTGACGTCTCCCGCACCTTGATCCAGCAAGGAGGAGGGATAGGTTGAGGAAGAGGGCTCCAACAGCAGCATGACGGCGTGGTGGTGATGGAGTGGCAGTTCTCCGACAGGGCTTCGCCAAGCTCACGCGGAGGAGGAGAGGTGTTGGGGAGGGGAGGGGCTGCGCCTTGGATGTGGTGCTGCAGCCCTCCACCCACCCCTCTATTTATAGGAAGAAGGGGGAAGGGGGGCGGCCCCTCTAGATGAGATCTAGAGGGGGGGGGGGGCGGCCAAGGGGGAGGGGGCTTGCCCCCCCCCCCCCAAGCAAGGGGGGCGCCCCCCTTTAGGGTTCCCCCCAACCCTAGGCGCATGGGCCCTAGGGGGATGGTGCCCAGCCCACTTAGGGGCTGGTTCCCTTCCACCTACAGCCCATAAGGCCCTTCGGGGCAGGTGGACCCTCCCGGTGGACCCCCGGAACCCCTCCGGTGGTCCCGGTACAATACCGGTATACCCCCGAATATTTTCGGTGACCGTATGATGACTTCCCATATATAAATCTTCACCTCCGGACCAATCCGGAACTCCTCGTGACGTCCGGGATCTCATTCGGGACTCCGAACAACATTCGGTAATCACATACAAACCTTCCTTATAACCCTAGCGTCATCGAACCTTAAGTGTGTAGTCCCTACGGGTTCGGGAATCATGCAGACATGACCGAGACACCTCTCTAGCCAATAACCAACAGCGGGATCTGGATACCCATGTTGGCTCCCACACGTTCCACGATGATCTCATCGGATGAACCACGATGTCGAGGATTCAAGCAATCCCGTATACAATTCCCTTTGTCAATCGGTACGTTACTTGCCCGAGATTCGATCATCGGTATCCCAATACCTCGTTCAATCTCGTTTTCGGCAAGTCACTTTACTCGTTCCGTAATGCATGATCCCGTGACTAACTACTTAGTCACATCGAGCTCATTATGATGATGCATTACCGAGTGGGCCCAAAGATACCACTCCGTCATACGGAGTGACAAGTCCCAGTCTTGATCCTTGCCAACCCAACAGACACTTTCGGAGATACCTGTAGTGCACCTTTATAGCCACCCAGTTACGTTGTGACATTTGGTACATCCAAAGCATTCCTACGGTATCCGGGAGTTACACGATCTCATGGTCTAAGAAAATGATACTTGACCTTAGAAAAGCTTTAGCAAACGAACTACACGATCTAGTGCTATGCTTAGGATTGGGTCTTGTCCATCACATCATTCTCCTAATGATGTGATCCCGTTATCAATGACATTTAATGTCCATGGTCAGGAAAACGTAACCATCTATTGATCAACGAGCTAGTCAAGTAGAGGCTCACTAGGGACATGTTATGGTCTATGTGTTCACACATGTATTACGATTTCCGGATAACACAATTATAGCATGAACAATAGACAATTATCATGAACAAGGAAATATAATAATAACCATTTTATTATTGCCTCTAGGGCATATTTCCAACAGTCTCCCACTTGCACTAGAGTCAATAATCTAGTTACATTGTGATGAATCGCACACCCATAGAGTTCTGGTGTTGATCATGTTTCGCCCGTGGAAGAGGTTTAGTCAACGGATCTGCGACATTCAAATCCGTATGCACTTTACAAATATCTATGTCTCCATTTTGAACATTTTCACGAATGGAGTTGAAGCGACGCTTGATGTGTCTGGTCTTCTTGTGAAACCTGGGCTCCTTGGCAAGGGCAATAGCTCCAGTGTTGTCACAGAAGAGAGTCATCGGCCCCGATGCATTGGGAATAACTCCTAGGTCGGCAATGAACTCATTCATCTAGATTGCTTCATGTGCTGCCTCCGAGGCTGCCATGTACTCCGCTTCACATGTAGATCCCGCCACGACGCTTTGCTTGCAACTGCACCAGCTGACTGCCCCACCATTCAAAATATACACGTATCCGGTTTGTGACTTAGAGTCATCCAGATCTGTGTCGAAGCTAGAATCGACGTAACCCTTTACGACGAGCTCTTCGTCACCTCCATAAACGAGAAACATATCCTTAGTCCTTTTCAGGTACTTCAGGATGTTCTTAACCGCTGTCCAGTGTTTCATGCCTGGATTACTTTGGTACCTTCCTACCAAACTTACGGCAAGGTTTACATCAGGTCTGGTACACAGCATGGCATACATAATAGACCCTATGGCCGAGGCATAGGGGATGACACTCATCTTTTCTCTATCTTCTGCCGTGGTCGGGCATTGAGCCGTGCTCAATCTCACACCTTGCAATACAGGCAAGAACTGTTGGAAATATGCCCTAGAGGCAATAATAAAATGGTTATTATTATATTTCCTTGTTCATGATAATTGTCTATTGTTCATGCTATAATTGTGTTATCCGGAAATCGTAATACATGTGTGAATACATAGACCACAACGTGTCCCTAGTAAGCCTCTACTTGACTAGCTCGTTGATCAACAGATCGTCATGGTTTCCTGACTATGGACATTGGATGTCATTGATAACGGGATCACATCATTAGGAGAATGATGTGATGGACAAGACCCAATCCTAAGCATAGCACAAAGATCGTGTAGTTCGTTTGCTAGAGCTTTTCCAATGTCAAGTATCATTTCCTTAGACCATGAGATCGTGTAACTCCCGGATGTCGTAAGAGTGCTTTGGGTGTACCAAACGTCACAACGTAACTGGGTGACTATAAAGGTACACTACAGGTATCTCTGAAAGTGTCTGTTGGGTTGACACGGATCGAGACTGGGATTTGTCACTCCGTATGACGGAGAGGTATCTCTGGGCCCACTCGGTAATGCATCATCATAATGAGCTCAATGTGACCAACTGTTTGGTCACGGGATCATGCATTACGGTACGAGTAAAGTGACTTGCCGGTAACGAGATTGAACAAGGTATTGGGATACCGACGATCGAATCTCGGGCAAGTAACGTACCGATTGACAAAGGGAATTGTATACGGGATTGATTGAATCCTCGACATCGTGGTTCATCCGATGAGATCATCGTGGAACATGTGGGAGCCAACATGGGTATCCAGATCCCGCTGTTGGTTATTGACCGGAGAGTCGTCTCGGTCATGTCTGCATGTCTCCCGAACCCGTAGGGTCTACACACTTAAGGTTCGGTGACGCTAGGGTTGTAGAGATATTAGTATGCGGTAACCCGAAAGTTGTTCGGAGTCCCGGATGAGATCCCGGACGTCACGAGGAGTTCCGGAATGGTCCGGAGGTGAAGAATTATATATAGGAAGTCCAGTTTCGGCCACCGGGAAAGTTTCGGGGGTTACCGGTATTGTACCGGGACCACCGGAAGGGTCCCGGGGGTCCACCGGGTGGGGCCACCTATCCCGGAGGGCCCCATGGGCTGAAGTGGGAGGGGAACCAGCCCCTGGTGGGCTGGTGCGCCCCCCTTGGGCCTCCCCTGCGCCTAGGGTTGGAAACCCTAGGGGTGGGGGCGCCCCCACTTGGCTTGGGGGGGAAGCCACCCCTTGGCCGCCGCCCCCCTTGGAGATCAGATCTCCCAGGGCCGGCGCCCCCCAGGAGGCCCTATATATAGGAGGGGGAGGGAGGGCAGCCGCACCACAGCCCCTGGCGCCTCCCTCTCCCTCCCGTGACACATCTCCCTCCTCCCGCACCGCTCGCCGAGGCCCTGCCGGAATCCCGCTACTTCCACCACCACGCCGTCGTGCTGCTGGATCTCCATCAACCTCTCCTTCCCCCTTGCTGGATCAAGAAGGAGGAGACGTCGCTGCTCCGTACGTGTGTTGAACGCGGAGGTGCCGTCCGTTCGGCGCTCGGTCATCGGTGATTTGGATCACGACGAGTACGACTCCATCAACCCCGTTCACTTGAACGCTTCCGCTCGCGATCTACAAGGGTATGTAGATGCACTCCTCTCTCTCGTTGCTAGATGACTCCATAGATTGATCTTGGTGATGCGTAGAAAATTTTAAATTTCTGCTACGATCCCCAACAGTGGCATCATGAGCCAGGCCTATGCGTAGTTTCTATGCACGAGTAGAACACAAACTTGTTGTGGGCGTAGATGTTGTCAATTTTCTTGCCACTACTAGTCTTATCTTGTTTCGGCGGCATTGTGGGATGAAGCGGCCCGGACCGACCTTACACGTACGCTTACGTGAGACAGGTTCCACCGACTGACATGCACTAGTTGCATAAGGTGGCTAGCGGGTGTCTGTCTCTCCCACTTTAGTCGGAACGGATTCGATGAAAAGGGTCCTTATGAAGGGTAAATAGAAATTGGCATATCACGTTGTGGTTTTACGTAGGTAAGAAACGTTCTTGCTAGAAACCTATAGAAGCCACGTAAAAACATGCAACAACAATTAGAGGACGTCTAACTTGTTTTTGCAGCATATGCCTTGTGATGTGATATGGCCAAAAGGATGTGATGAATGAGATATATGTGATGTATGAGATTGATCATGTTCTTGTAATAGGAATCACGACTTGCATGTCGATGAGTATGACAACCGGCAGGAGCCATAGGAGTTGTCTTTATTTTTTGTATGACCTGCGTGTCATTGAATAACGCCATGTAAATTACTTTACTTTATTGCTAAACACGTTAGCCATAGAAGTAGAAGTAATCGTTGGCGTGACAACTTCATGAAGACACGATGATGGAGATCATGATGATGGAGATCATGGTGTCATGCCGGTGACGAAGATGATCATGGCGCCCCGAAGATGGAGATCAAAGGAGCAAAATGATATTGGCCATATCATGTCACTATTTGATTGCATGTGATGTTTATCATGTTTTACATCTTATTTGCTTAGAACGACGGTAGCTTAAATAAGATGATCCCTCGCAATAATTTCAAGAAAGTGTTCCCCCTAACTGTGCACCGTTGCGAAGGTTCGTTGTTTCGAAGCACCACGTGATGATCGGGTGTGATAGATTCTAACGTTCGAATACAACGGGTGTAAGCCAGATTTACACACGCAATACACTTAGGTTGACTTGACGAGCCTAGCATGTACAGACATGGCCTCGGAACACGGAAGACCGAAAGGTCGAGCATGAGTCGTATAGAAGATACGATCAACATGAAGATGTTCACCGATGTTGACTAGTCCGTCTCACGTGATGATCGGACACGGCCTAGTTGACTCGGATCATGTTTCACTTAGATGACTAGAGGGATGTCTATCTGAGTGGGAGTTCATTGAATAATTTGATTAGATGAACTTAATTATCATGAACTTAGTCTAAAATCTTTACAATATGTCTTGTAGATCAAATGGCCCACGTTGCCCTCAACTTCAACGCGTTCCTAGAGAAAACCAAGCTGAAAGATGATGGCAGCAACTATACGGACTGGGTCCGGAACCTGAGGATCATCCTCATAGCTGCCAAGAAAGATTATGTCCTAGAAGCACCGCTAGGTGAAGCACCCATCCCAGAGAACCAAGACGTTATGAACGCTTGGCAGTCACGTGCTGATGATTACTCCCTCGTTCAGTGCGGCATGCTTTACAGCTTAGAACCGGGGCTCCAAAAGCGTTTTGAGCAACACGGAGCATATGAGATGTTCGAAGAGCTGAAAATGGTTTTCCAAGCTCATGCCCGGGTCGAGAGATATGAAGTCTCCGACAAGTTCTTCAGTTGTAAGATGGAGGAAAACAGTTCTGTCAGTGAGCACATACTCAAAATGTCTGGGTTACACAACCGCTTGACTCAGCTGGGAGTTAATCTCCCGGATGACGCGGTCATTGACAGAATCCTTCAGTCGCTTCCACCAAGCTACAAGAGCTTTGTGATGAACTTCAATATGCAGGGGATGGAAAAGACCATTCCTGAGGTATATTCAATGCTGAAATCAGCGGAGGTGGAGATCAGAAAGGAACATCAAGTGTTGATGGTGAATAAAACCACTAAGTTCAAGAAAGGCAAGGGTAAGAAGAACTTCAAGAAGGACGGCAAGGGAGTTGCCGCGCCCGGTAAGCCAGTTGCCGGGAAGAAGCCAAAGAATGGACCCAAGCCTGAGACTGAGTGCTTTTATTGCAAGGGAAGTGGTCACTGGAAGCGGAACTGCCCCAAATACTTAGCGGACAAGAAGGCCGGCAACACCAAAGGTATATGTGATATACATGTAATTGATGTGTACCTTACCAGTACTCGTAGTAGCTCCTGGGTATTTGATACCGGTGCGGTTGCTCATATTTGTAACTCAAAACAGGAGCTGCGGAATAAGCGGAGACTGGCGAAGGACGAGGTGACGATGCGCGTCGGGAATGGTTCCAAGGTCGATGTGATCGCCGTCGGCACGCTACCTCTACATTTACCTACGGGATTAGTTTTAAACCTCAATAATTGTTATTTAGTGCCAGCTTTGAGCATGAACATTGTATCAGGATCTCGTTTAATTCGAGATGGCTACTCATTTAAATCCGAGAATAATGGTTGTTCTATTTATATGAGAGATATGTTTTATGGTCATGCCCCGCTGGTCAATGGTTTATTCTTAATGAATCTCGAACGTGATGTTACACATATTCATAGTGTGAATACCAAAAGATGTAAAGTTGATAACGATAGTCCCACATACTTGTGGCACTGCCGCCTTGGTCACATTGGTGTCAAGCGCATGAAGAAGCTCCATGCAGATGGACTTTTGGAGTCTCTTGATTACGAATCATTTGACACGTGCGAACCATGCCTCATGGGTAAGATGACCAAGACTCCGTTCTCCGGAACAATGGAGCGAGCAACCAACTTATTGGAAATCATACATACTGATGTGTGCGGTCCAATGAGTGTTGAGGCTCGCGGTGGCTATCGTTATGTTCTCACTCTCACTGATGACTTGAGTAGATATGGGTATGTCTACCTAATGAAACACAAGTCTGAGACCTTTGAAAAGTTCAAGGAATTTCAGAGTGAGGTTGAGAATCAACGTGACAGGAAAATAAAGTTCTTACGATCAGATCGTGGAGGGGAATATTTAAGTCACGAATTTGGCACACACTTAAGGAAATGTGGAATAGTTTCACAACTCACGCCGCCTGGAACACCTCAGCGAAATGGTGTGTCCGAACGTCGTAATCGCACTCTATTGGATATGGTGCGATCTATGATGTCTCTTACCGATCTACCGCTCTCATTTTGGGGCTATGCTTTAGAGACTGCCGCATTCACTTTAAATAGGGCTCCGTCGAAATCCGTTGAGACGACACCGTATGAATTATGGTTTGGGAAGAAACCTAAGCTGTCGTTTCTAAAAGTTTGGGGATGCGATGCTTATGTCAAGAAACTTCAACCTGAAAAGCTCGAACCCAAGTCGGAAAAATGCGTCTTCATAGGATACCCTAAGGAAACCATTGGGTATACCTTCTACCTCAGATCCGAAGGCAAGATCTTTGTTGCCAAGAACGGGTCCTTTCTGGAGAAAGAGTTTCTCTCGAAAGAAGTGAGTGGGAGGAAAGTGGAACTTGATGAGGTGATAGTCACCCCTTCCGAACCGGAAAGTAGCGCAGCGCGGGAAGATGTTCCTGTGGTGCCTGCACCGACTGGGGAGGAAGTTAATGATGATGATCATGAAGCTTCAGATCAAGTTACTGCTGAACTTCGTAGGTCCACAAGGACACGTTCCGCACCAGAGTGGTACGGCAACCCTGTCATGGAAATCATGTTGTTAGACAACGGTGAACCTTCGAACTATGAAGAAGCGATGGCGGGCCCGGATTCCAACAAATGGCTTGAAGCCATGCAATCCGAGATAGGATCCATGTATGAAAACGAAGTATGGACTTTGACTGACTTGCCCGATGATCGGCGAGCCATAGAAAATAAATGGATCTTTAAGAAGAAGACAGACGCGGATGGTAATGTGACCATCTATAAGGCTCGACTTGTCGCTAAGGGTTATCGACAAGTTCAAGGGGTTGACTACGATGAGACTTTCTCACCCGTAGCGAAGCTGAAGTCCGTCCGAATCATGTTAGCAATTGCCGCATTCTATGATTATGAGATATGGCAAATGGACGTCAAAACGGCATTCCTTAACGGCTTTCTTAAGGAAGAATTGTATATGATGCAGCCGGAAGGTTTTGTCGATCCTAAGAATGCTAACAAGGTATGCAAGCTCCAGCGCTCCATCTATGGGCTGGTGCAAGCATCTCGGAGTTGGAACATTCGATTTGATGAGATGATCAAAGCGTTTGGGTTTACACAGACTTATGGAGAAGCCTGTGTTTACAAGAAAGTGAGTGGGAGCTCTGTAGCATTTCTCTTATTATATGTGGATGACATACTATTGATGGGAAATGATATAGAATTCTTGGAAAGTATAAAGGCCTATTTGAATAAGTGTTTTTCAATGAAGGACCTTGGAGAAGCTGCTTATATATTAGGCATCAAGATCTATAGAGATAGATCAAGACGCCTCATTGGTCTTTCACAAAGTACGTACCTTGACAAGATATTGAAGAAGTTCAATATGGATCAGTCCAAGAAGGGGTTCTTGCCTGTATTGCAAGGTGTGCAATTGAGCACGGCTCAATGCCCGACCACGGCAGAAGATAGAGAAAAGATGAGTGTCATCCCCTATGCCTCGGCCATAGGGTCTATTATGTATGCCATGCTGTGTACCAGACCTGATGTAAACCTTGCCGTAAGTTTGGTAGGAAGGTACCAAAGTAATCCCGGCATGGAACACTGGACAGCGGTCAAGAATATCCTGAAGTACCTGAAAAGGACTAAGGATATGTTTCTCGTATATGGAGGTGACAAAGAGCTCGTCGTAAAGGGTTACGTCGACGCTAGCTTCGACACAGATCTGGATGACTCTAAGTCACAAACCGGATACGTGTATATTTTGAATGGTGGGGCAGTAAGCTGGTGCAGTTGCAAGCAAAGCGTCGTGGCGGGATCTACATGTGAAGCGGAGTACATGGCGGCCTCAGAGGCAGCACAAGAAGCAATCTGGATGAAGGAGTTCATTACCGACCTAGGGGTGATTCCCAATGCGTCGGGCCCGATGACTCTCTTCTGTGACAACACTGGAGCTATTGCCCTTGCCAAGGAGCCCAGGTTTCACAGGAAGACCAGGCATATCAAGCGTCGCTTCAACTCCATTCGTGAAAGTGTTCAAAATGGAGACATAGATATTTGTAAAGTACATACGGACCTGAATGTAGCAGATCCGTTGACTAAACCTCTCCCTAGAGCAAAACATGATCAACACCAGAACTCTATGGGTGTTCGATTCATCACAATGTAACTAGATTATTGACTCTAGTGCAAGTGGGAGACTGTTGGAAATATGCCCTAGAGGCAATAATAAAATGGTTATTATTATATTTCCTTGTTCATGATAATTGTCTATTGTTCATGCTATAATTGTGTTATCCGGAAATCGTAATACATGTGTGAATACATAGACCACAACGTGTCCCTAGTAAGCCTCTAGTTGACTAGCTCGTTGATCAACAGATAGTCATGGTTTCCTGACTATGGACATTGGATGTCATTGATAACGGGATCACATCATTAGGAGAATGATGTGATGGACAAGACCCAATCCTAAGCATAGCACAAAGATCGTGTAGTTCGTTTGCTAGAGCTTTTCCAATGTCAAGTATCATTTCCTTAGACCATGAGATCGTGTAACTCCCGGATGCCGTAGGAGTGCTTTGGGTGTACCAAACGTCACAACGTAACTGGGTGACTATAAAGGTACACTACAGGTATCTCTGAAAGTGTCTGTTGGGTTGACACGGATCGAGACTGGGATTTGTCACTCCGTATGACGGAGAGGTATCTCTGGGCCCACTCGGTAATGCATCATCATAATGAGCTCAATGTGACCAAGTGTTTGGTCACGGGATCATGCATTACGGTACGAGTAAAGTGACTTGCCGGTAACGAGATTGAACAAGGTATTGGGATACCGACGATCGAATCTCGGGCAAGTAACGTACCGATTGACAAAGGGAATTGTATACGGGATTGATTGAATCCTCGACATCGTGGTTCATCCGATGAGATCATCGAGGAACATGTGGGAGCCAACATGGGTATCCAGATCCCGCTGTTGGTTATTGACCGGAGAGTCGTCTCGGTCATGTCTGCATGTCTCCCGAACCCGTAGGGTCTACACACTTAAGGTTCGGTGACGCTAGGGTTGTAGAGATATTAGTATGCGGTAACCCGAAATTTGTCCGGAGTCCCGGATGAGATCCCGGACGTCACGAGGAGTTCCGGAATGGTCCGGAGGTGAAGAATTATATATAGGAAGTCCAGTTTCGGCCACCGGGAAAGTTTCGGGGGTTACTGGTATTGTACCGGGACCACCGGAAGGGTCCCTGGGGTCCACCGGGTGGGGCCACCTATCCCGGAGGGCCCCATGGGCTGAAGTGGGAGGGGAACCAGCCCCTGGTGGGCTGGTGCGCCCCACCTTGGGCCTGTCCCTGCGCCTAGGGTTGGAAACCCTAGGGGTGGGGGCGCCCCCCACTTGGCTTGGGGGGGAAGCCACCCCTTGGCCGCCGCCCCCCCTTGGAGATCAGATCTCCCAGGGCCGGCGCCCCCCAGGAGGCCTATATATAGGAGGGGGGAGGGAGGGCAGCCGCAACACAGCCCCTGGCGCCTCCCTCTCCCTCCCGTGACACATCTCCCTCCTCCCGCAGCGCTCGGCGAAGCCCTGTCGGAATCCCGCTACTTCCACCACCACACCGTCGTGCTGCTGGATCTCCATCAACCTCTCCTTCCCCCTTGCTGGATCAAGAAGGAGGAGACGTCGCTGCTCCGTACGTGTGTTGAACGCGGAGGTGCCGTCCGTTCGGCGCTCGGTCATCGGTGATTTGGATCACGACGAGTACGACTCCATCAACCCCGTTCACTTGAACGCTTCCGCTCGCGATCTACAAGGGTATGTAGATGCACTCATCTCTCTCGTTGCTAGATGACTCCATAGATTGATCTTGGTGATGCGTAGAAAATTTTAAATTTCTGCTATGATCCCCAACAAGAACCCCTTCTTGGACTGATCCATATTGAACTTCTTCAATATCTTGTCAAGGTACGTGCTTTGTGAAAGACCAATGAGGCGTCTCGATCTATCTCTATAGATCTTGATGCCTAATATATAAGCAGCTTCTCCAAGGTCCTTCATTGAAAAACACTTATTCAAGTAGGCCTTTATGCTTTCCAAGAATTCTATGTCATTTCCCATCAATAGTATGTCATCCACATATAATATGAGAAACGCTACAGAGCTCCCACTCACTTTTTTGTAAACACAGGCTTCTCCATAAGTCTGCGTAAACCCAAACGCTTTGATCATCTCATCAAAGCGAATGTTCCAACTCCGAGATGCTTGCACCAGCCCATAGATTGAGCGTTGGAGCTTGCACACCTTGTCAGCATTCTTAGGATCGACAAAACCTTCTGGCTGCATCATATACAATTCTTCCTTAAGGAAACCATTAAGGAATGCCGTTTTGACGTCCATTTGCCATATCTCATAATCATATAACGCGGCAATTGCTAACATGATTCGGACGGACTTCAGCTTCGCTACGGGTGAGAAAGTCTCATCGTAGTCAACCCCTTGAACTTGTCGATAACCCCTAGCGACAAGCCGAGCCTTATAGATGGTCACATTACCATCCGCGTCTGTCTTCTTCTTAAAGATCCATTTATTTTCTATGGCTCGCCGATCATTGGGCAAGTCAGTCAAAGTCCATACTTCGTTTTCATACATGGATCCTATCTCGGATTTCATGGCTTCAAGCCATTTGTCGGAATCCGGGCCCGCCATCGCTTCTTCATAGTTCGAAGGTTCACCGTTGTCTAACAACATGATTTCCAGGACAGGGTTGCCGTACCACTCTGGTGCGGAACGTGTCCTTGTGGACCTACGAAGTTCAGTGGTAACTTGATCATGATCATCATCATTAACCTCCTCTCTAGTCGGTGCACGCACCACAGAAACATTTTCTTGTGCTGCGCTACTCTCTGGTTCGAGAAGAGTCATCTCATCAAGTTCCACTTTCCTCCCACTTACTTCTTTCGAGAGAAACTCTTTCTCTAGAAAGGATCCATTCTTGGCAACAAAGATCTTGCCTTCGGATCTGAGGTAGAAGGTATACCCAATAGTTTCCTTAGGGTATCCTATGAAGACGCATTTTCCCGACTTGGGTTCGAGCTTTTCAGGTTGAAGTTTCTTGACATAAGCATCGCATCCCCAAACTTTCGAAACGGCAGCTTAGGTTTCTTCCCAAACCATAATTCATACCGGTGTCGTCTCAACGGATTTCGACGGAGCCCTATTTAAAGTGAATGCGGCAGTATCTAAAGCATATCCCAAAATGATAGCGTGGTCGGTAAGAGACATCATAGATCGCACCATGTCCAACAGAGTGCGATTACGATGTTCAGACACCACCATTACGCTGAGGTGTTCCAGGCGGCGTGAGTTGTGAAACAATTCCACATTTCCTTAAGTGCGTGCAAATTCGAGAACTCAAATATTCTCCCCCACGATCTGATCATAAAGAACTTTATTTTTCCTGTCACGTTGATTCTCAACCTCACTTTGAAATTCCTTGAACTTTACAAAGGTCTCAGACTTGTGTTTCATCAAGTAGACATACCCATATCTACTTAAGTCATCAGTGAGGGTGAGAACATAACGATAGCCACCGCGAGCCTCAACGCTCATTGGACTGCACACATCAGTATGTATGATTTCCAATAAGTTGGTTGCTCGCTCCATTGTTCCGGAGAACGGAGTCTTGGTCATTTTGTTGGGGAACGTAGCAGAAATTCAAAAAAATTCTACGCATCACCAGGATCAATCTATGGAGTAATCTAGCACCGAGGGAAGGGGAGTGCATCTACATACCATTGTAGATCGCGATGCGGAAGCGTTGCAAGAACGTGGATGAAGGAGTCGTACTCGTAGCGATTCATATCGCGGTTGATTCCGATCTATGCGCCGAACCACGGCACCTCCGTGTTCAACACACGTGCAGCCCGGTGACGTCTCCCACGCCTTGATCCAGCAAGGAGAGAGGGAGAGGTTGGGGAAGACTCCGTCCAGCAGCAGCACAACGGCATGGTGGTGATGGAGGAGCGTGGCACTCCAGCAGGGCTTCGCCAAGCACTGCGAGAGACGAGGAGGGAGAGGGGTAGGGCTGCGCCAAAGAGAGAGGGAGACTCATCTCTATGGCAGCCCCAAAACCCCCACTATATATAGGGAAGGGGGAGGGGCTGCGCCCCCATCTAGGGTTCCCCCCCAAGGGGTGCGGCCAGACCTAGATGGGACTTGGAGGGGCGTCCAAGGGGGGAGAGAGGGGGGCGCACCACTAGGTGGGCCTTAGGCCCATCTGAGCCTAGGGTTTCCCCTTTCCCCTTCCTGCGCCCTGGGCCCCTTGTGGGAGGCGCACCAGCCCACCTAGGGGCTGGTCCCTTCCCACACTTGGCCCACGCAGCCCTCTGGGGCCGGTGGCCCCACCTGGTGGACCCCCGGGACCCTCCCGGTGGTCCCGGTACGTTACCGATAGCACCCGAAACTTTTCCGGTGACCAAAACAGGACTTCCCATATATAAATCTTTACCTCCGGACCATTCCGGAACTCCTCGTGACGTCCGGGATCTCATCCGGGACTCCGAACAACATTCGGTAACCACGTATATCTATTCCCTATAACCCTAGCATCATCGAACCTTAAGTGTGTAGACCCTACGGGTTCGGGAACCATGCAGACATGACCGAGACGTTCTCCGGCCAATAACCAACAGCGGGATCTAGATACCCATGTTGGCTCCCACATGTTCCACGATGATCTCATCGGATGAACCACGATGTCGGGGATTCAATCAATCCCGTATACAATTCCCTTTGTCTACCGGTATGGTACTTGCCCGAGATTCGATCGTCGGTATCCCGATACCTTGTTCAATCTCGTTACCAGCAAGTCTCTTTACTCGTTCCGTAACACATCATCCCGTGATCAACTCCTTGGTCACATTGTGCACATTATGATGATGTCCTACCGAGTGGGCCCAAAGATACCTCTCCGTTTACACGGAGTGACAAATCCCAGTCTCGATTCGTGCCAACCCAACAGACACTTTCGGAGATACCTGTAGTGCACCTTTATAGCCACCCAGTTACGTTGTGACGTTTGGTACACCCAAAGCATTCCTACGGTATCCGGGAGTTGCACAATCTCATGGTCTAAGGAAATGATACTTGACATTAGAAAAGCTCTTAGCAAACGAACTACACGATCTTGTGCTAGGCTTAGGATTGGGTCTTGTCCATCACATCATTCTCCTAATGATGTGATCCTGTTATCAACGACATCCAATGTCCATGGTCAGGAAACCGTAACCATCTATTGATCAACGAGCTAGTCAACTAGAGGCTTACTAGGGACATGGTGTTGTCTATGTATCCACACATGTATCTGAGTTTCCTATCAATACAATTTTAGCATGGATAATAAACGATTATCATGAACAAGGAAATGTAATAATAACCAATTTATTATTGCCTCTAGGGCATATTTCTAACAGTCTCCCACTTGCACTAGAGTCAATAATGTAGTTCACATCGCCATGTGATTAATACCCAAGAGTTCACATCACCATGTGAATGTAATGAATCCAACACCCATGGGGTTTGTTCATATCTCGCTTGTGAGAGAGGTTATTAGTCAACGGATCTGAACCTTTCAGATCCGTGTGTGCTTTACGAATATCTATGTCATCTTGTGGATGCAGCTACCACGCGCTACTTGGAGCCATTTCAAATAACTGCTCTACTATACGAATCCGGTTTACTACTCAGAGTCATCCGGATTAGTGTCAAAGTTTGCATCGACGTAACCCTTTACGACGAACTCCTTTTCACCGCCATAATCGAGAAAACTTCCTTAGTCCACTAGATACTAACGATAAGTTCCACCGCTGTCATGTGATCCATTCCCGGATCACCATTGTACCCCTTGACTAACTCATGGCAAGGCACACTTCATGTGCGGTACACAGCATAGCATACTGTAGAGCCTACGTCTAAAGCATAGGGGACGACCTTCGTCCTTTCTCTCTCTTCTGCTGTGGTCAGGTCTTGAGTCTTACTCAATACTCACACCTTGTAACACAGCCAAGAACTCCTTCTTTGCTGATCTATTTTGAACTCCTTCAAAAACTTGTCACGGTGTGTATTCATTTGAAAGTACTATTAAGCGTTTTTTATCTATCCTTATAGATCTTGATGCTCAATGTTCAAGTAGCTTAATCCAGGTTTTCCATTGAAAAACACTTTTCAAATAACCCTGTATGCTTTCCAGAAATTCTACATCATCTCTGATCAACAATATGTCAACAACATATACTCATCAGAAATTCTATAGTGCTCCCACTCACTTCTTTGGAAATACAAGTTTCTCATAAACTTTGTATAAACCCAAAATCTTTGATCATCTCATCAAAGCGTATATTCCAACTCCGAGATGCTTACTCCAGTCCTTAGAAGGATTGCTGGAGCATTGCATACTTGTTAGCATCTTTCAGGATTGACAAAACCTTCTGGTTGTATCACATACAACCTTTCCTCTAGAAAATCATCGAGGAAACAATGTTTTGACATCCTATCTGCAAGATTTCATAAATAATGCAGCAACTGCTAATACAATTCCAACAGACTCTTAGCATCGCTACGAGTGAGAAAGTCTCATCGTAGTCAACTCCTTGAACTTGTCGGAAAACATCTTAACGACAAGCCGAGCTTTCTTAATGGTGACACTTACCATCATTGTCTGTCTTCCTTTTAAAATCCATCTGCACCCAACAGCCTTACGACTATCAAGTATTTCTTCCAAAGTCTATACTTTGCTTTTATACATGGATCCTCTCTCGGATTTCATGGCCTCGAGCCATTCGTCGGAATCCGGGCCCACCATCGCTTCTCCATAGCTCGTAGGTTCATTGTTGTCTAGCAACATGACTTCCAAGACAGGATTACGTACCACTCTGAAGTAGTACGCATCCTTATCGACCTACGAGGTTTGGTAGTGACTTGATCCGAAGTTTCATGATCACTATCATAAGCTTCCACTTCAATTGGTGTAGGTGCCACAGGAACAACTTCCTGTGCCCTGCTACACACTAGTTGAAGTGACGGTTCAATAACCTCATCAAGTCTCTACCATCCTCCCACTCAATTCTTTTGAGAGAAACTTTTCCTCGAGTAAGGACCCGTTTCTAGAAATAATCACTATTGCTTCCAGATCTGAAATAGGAGGTATACCCAACTGTTTTGGGTATTCTATGAAGATGCATTTATCCGCTTTGGGTTCGTGCTTATCAGCCTGAAACCTTTTTCACATAAGCGTCGCAGCCCCAAACTTTTAAGAAACGACAGCTTAGGTTTCTAAACCATAGTTCATACGGTGTCGTCTCAACGGAATTGCGTGGTGCCCTATTTAAAGTGAATGCGGTTGTCTCTAATGCCTAACCCATAAACGATAGTTGTAATTTGATAAGAGACATCATGGTATGCACCATATCCAACAGGGTGCAGTTATGATGTTCGGACACACCATCACACTATGGTGCTCCAAGCGGTATTAGTCGTGAAACAATTTCCACAATTTCTTAATTGTGTGCCAAACTCGTAACTCAGATACTCATCTCTATGATCATATCACAGACATTTTATCCTCTTGTCACGACGATCTTCACTCTGAAATTACTTGAACCTTTCAATAATTCAGACTTGTGTTTCATCAAGTAAATACACTCAGCATCTACTCAAATCATCTGTGAAGTAAGAACATAACGATATCCACTGCATGCCTCAGCACTCATTGGACTGCACACATCAAAATGTATTACTTCCAACAAGTTGCTCTCTTGTTCCATCTCACTGAAAACAAGGCCCTTCAGTCATCTTGCCCATGTGGTATGATTTGCATGTCTCAAGTGATTCAAAATCAAGTGAGTCCAAACGATCCATCTGCATGGAGTTTCTTCATGCGTTTTATACCAATATGACTCAAGTTGCAGTGCCATAAGTATGTGGTACTATCATTACTATCTTATATGAACGTGTGTATCACTACGATCGAGTTTCAATAAACCATTCATTTTAGATGCAAGACCATTGAAGGTATTATTCAAATAGACAGAGTAACCATTATTCTCCTTAAATGAATAACCGTATTGCGATAAACATAATCCAATCATGTTTATGCTCAACGCAAACACCAAATAACAATTATTTAGGTTTAACACCAATCTCGATGGTAGAGGGAGAATGCGATGCTTGATCATATCAACCTTGGAAACACTTCCAACACATATCGTCATCTCACCTTTAGCTAGTCTCCGTCTATTCCGCAGCTTTTATTTCGAGTTACTAACACTTAGCAACCGAACCGGTATCTAATACCCTGGTGCTGCTAGGAGTACTAGAAAAGTACACATTCATATAATGTATATCCAATATACTTCTGTCGACCTTGCATGCCTTCTCATCTACCAAGTATCTAGGGTAGTTCTGCTTCAGTGACCGTTCCCCTCATTACAGAAGCACTTAGTCTCGGGTTTGGGTTCAACCTTGGGATTCTTCACTAGAGCAGCAAATGATTTGTTGTTTCATGAAGTATCCCTTTTGCCCTTGCCCTTCTTGAAACTAGTGGTTTTACTAACCATCAACAATTGATGCTCCTATTTGATTTCTACTTTCGCGGTGTCAAACATTGCGAATAGCTCAAGGATCATCATATCTATCCCTGATATGTTATAGTTCATCACGAAGCTCTAATAGCTTGGTGGCAGTGACTATGGAGAACCATCACTATCTCATCTGGAAGATTAACTCCCACTCGATTCAAGCGATTGTGATACTCAGACAATCTGAGCACATGCTCAACGATTGAGCTTTTCTCCCTTAGTTTGCAGGCTTAAGAAACTTGTCAGGGGTCTCATACCTCTTGACATGGGCACTAGTCTGAAATCCCAATTTCAGTCTTCGGAACATCTCATATGTTCTGTGACGTTTCAAAACGTCTTTGGTGCCACAATTCTAAACCGTTAGCATTATGCACTGAACTATCACGTAGTCATCAAAATGTGTATGCCAGATGTTTCGCAACATGTACAGACGACGCTGAGGTTCAGCACACCGAGCGGTGCATTAAGGACATAAGCCTTCTGTGCAGCAATGAGGACAATCCTCAGTTTACGGACCCAGTCCGCATAATTGCTACTATCAACTTTCAACTAAATTTTCTCTAGGAACATATCTTAAACAGTAGAACTAAAGCATAAGCTATGACATAATTTGCAAAGACCTTTTGACTATGTTCATGATAATTAAGTTCATCTGATTATTTAATGAACTCCCACTCAGATAGACATCCCTCTAGTCATCTAAGTGATACATGATCCGAGTCAAACTAGGCCATGTCCGATCATCACATGAGACGGACTAGTCATCATCGGTGAACATCTCCATGTTGATCGCATCTACTATATGACTCATGTTCGACCTTTCGATCTCTTGTGTTCCGAGGCCATGTCTGTACATGCTAGGCTCGTCAAGTCAACCTAAGTGTTTCGCATGTGTTCCGAGGCCATGTCTGTACATGCTAGGCTCGTCAACACCCGTTGTATTTGAACGTTAGAATCTATCACACCCGATCATCACGTGGTGCTTCGAAACAACGAACCTTCGCAACGGTGCACAGTTAGGGGGAACACGTCTCTTGAAATTTTAGTGAGGGGTCATCTTATTTATGCTACCGTCGTTCTAAGCAAATAAGATGTAAACATGACAAACATCACATGCAAATCATAAAGTGACATGATATGGCCAATATCATCTTCGTCTTCGAGGCGCGGCATGATCACCTTCGTCACCGGCATGACACCATGATCTCCATCATCGTGTCTTCATGAAGTTGTCTCGCCAACTATTACTTCTACTACTATGGCTAACGGTTAGCAATAAATTAAAGTAATTACATGGCGTTTTTCATTGACACGCAGGTCATACAATAAATTAAGACAACTCCTATGGCTCCTGCCGGTTGTCATACTCATCGACATGCAAGTCGTGATTCCTATTACAAGAACATGATCAATCTCATACATCACATATATTATTCATCACATCCTTTTGGCCATATCACATCACATAGCATACCCTGCAAAAACAAGTTAGACGTCCTCTAATTGTTGTTGCATGTTTTACGTGGCTGCTATGGGTTTCTAGCAAGAACGTTTCTTACCTACGCAAAAGCCACAACGTGATATGCCAATTTCTATTTACCCTTCATAAGGACCCTTTTCATCGAATCCGATCCGACTAAAGTGGGAGAGACAGACACCCGCTAGCCACCTTATGCAACTAGTGCATGTCAGTCGGTGGAACCTGTCTCACGTAAGTGTACGTGTAAGGTCGGTCCGGGCCGCTTCATCCCACGATGCCGCCGAATCAAGATAAGACTAGTAACGGCAAGTAAATTGACAAAATCGACGCCCACAACTACTTTGTGTTCTACTCGTGCATAGAAACTACGCATAAACCTGGCTCTGATACCACTATTGGGGAACGTAGCAGAAATTCAAAAAAATTCTACGCATCACCAAGATCAATCTATGGAGTAATCTAGCACCGAGGGAAGGGGAGTGCATCTACATACCATTGTAGATCGCGATGCGGAAGCGTTGCAAGAACACGGATGAAGGAGTCGTACTCGTAGCGATTCAGATCGCGGTTGATTCCGATCTAAGCGCCGAACCACGGCACCTCTGCGTTCAACACACGTGCAGCCCGGTGACGTCTCCCACGCCTTGATCCAGCAAGGAGAGAGGGAGAGGTTGGGGAAGACTCCGTCCAGCAGCAGCACAACGGCATGGTGGTGATGGAGGAGCGTGGCACTCCAGCAGGGCTTCGCCAAGCACTGCGAGAGACGAGGAGGGAGAGGGGTAGGGCTGCGGCAAAGAGAGAGGGAGACTCATCTCTATGGCAGCCCCAAAAACCCCACTATATATAGGGGAGGGGGAGGGGCTGCGCCCCCATCTAGGGTTCCCCCCAAGGGGTGCGGCCAGCCCTAGATGGGACTTGGAAGGGTGGCCAAGGGGGAGAGGGGGTGCACCACTAGGTGGGCCTTAGGCCCATCTGAGCCTAGGGTTTCCTCTTTCCCCCTTCCCTGCGCCCTGGGCCCCTTGTGGGAGGCGCACCAGCCCACCTAGGGGCTGGTCCCTTCCCACACTTGGCCCACACAGCCCTCTGGGGCCGGTGGCCCCACCTGGTGGACCCCCGGGACCCTCCCGGTGGTCCCGGTACGTTACCGATAGCACCCGAAACTTTTCCGGTGACCAAAACAGGACTTCCCATATATAAATCTTTACCTCCGGACCATTCCGGAACTCCTCGTGACGTCCGGGATCTCATCCGGGACTCCGAACAACATTCGGTAACCACGTATATCTATTCCCTATAACCCTAGCGTCATCGAACCTTAAGTGTGTAGACCCTACGGGTTCGGGAACCATGCAGACATGACCGAGACGTTCTCCGGCCAATAACCAACAGCGGGATCTGGATACCCATGTTGGCTCCCACATGTTCCACGATGATCTCATCGGATGAACCACGATGTCGGGGATTCAATCAATCCCGTATACAATTCCCTTTGTCTACCGGTATGGTACTTGCCCGAGATTCGATCGTCGGTATCCCGATACCTTGTTCAATCTCGTTACCAGCAAGTCTCTTTACTCGTTCCGTAACACATCATCCCGTGATCAACTCCTTGGTCACATTGTGCACATTATGATGATGTCCTACCGAGTGGGCCCAAAGATACCTCTCCGTTTACACGGAGTGACAAATCCCAGTCTCGATTCGTGCCAACCCAACAGACACTTTCGGAGATACCTGTAGTGCACCTTTATAGCCACCCAGTTACGTTGTGACGTTTGGTACACCCAAAGCATTCCTACGGTATCCGGGAGTTGCACAATCTCATGGTCTAAGGAAATGATACTTGACATTAGAAAAGCTCTTAGCAAACGAACTACACGATCTTGTGCTAGGCTTAGGATTGGGTCTTGTCCATCACATCATTCTCCTAATGATGTGATCCTGTTATCAACGACATCCAATGTCCATGGTCAGGAAACCGTAACCATCTATTGATCAACGAGCTAGTCAACTAGAGGCTTACTAGGGACATGGTGTTGTCTATGTATCCACACATGTATCTGAGTTTCCTATCAATACAATTTTAGCATGGATAATAAACGATTATCATGAACAAGGAAATATAATAATAACCAATTTATTATTGCCTCTAGGGCATATTTCTAACACATTTTGCCCATGATGCATGGTTCGCACGTGTCAAATGATTCATAAGGAAGAGACTCCAAAAGTCCATCTGCATGGAGTTTCTTCATGCGTTTGACACCAATGTGACCAAGGCGGCAGTGCCACAAGTATGTGGGACTATCATTATCAACCTTACATTTCTTGGCATTCACACTATGAATATCTGTAATATCACGTTCGAGATTCATTAAGAATAAACCATTGACCAGCGGGGCATGATCATAAAACATATCTCTCATATAAATAGAACAACCATTATTCTCGGATTTAAATGAGTAGCCATCTCGCATTAAACGAGATCCAGATACAATGTTCATGCTCAAAGCTGGCACTAAATAACAATTATTGAAGTTTAAAACTAATCCCTTAGGTAAATGTAGAGGTAGCGTGCCGACAGCGATCACATCGACCTTGGAACCATTTCCGACGCGCATCGTCACCTCGTCCTTCGCCAGTCTCCGCTTATTCCGCAGCTCCTGTTTTGAGTTACAAATATGAGCAACCGCACCGGTATCAAATACCCAGGAGCTACTACGAGCACTGGTAAGGTACACATCAATAACATGTATATCACATATACCTTTGGTATTGCCGGCCTTCTTATCCGCTAAGTACTTGGGGCAGTTCCGCTTCCAGTGACTATTTCCCTTGCAATAAAAGCACTCAGTCTCAGGCTTGGGTCCATTCTTTGTCTTCTTCCCGGCAGCTTGCTTACCGGGCGCGGCAACTCCCTTGCCGTCTTTCTTGAAGTTCTTCTTACCCTTGCCCTTTTTTGAACTTAGTGGTTTTATTCACCATCAACACTCGATGTTCCTTTTTGATCTCCACCTCCGCTGATTTCAGCATTGAATATACCTCAGGAATGGTCTTTTCCATCCCCTGCATATTGAAGTTCATCACAAAGCTCTTGTAGCTAGGTGGGAGCGACTGAAGGATTCTGTCAACGACCGCATCATCCGGGAGATTAAGTCCCAGCTGAGATAAGCGGTTGTGCAACCCAGACATTTTGAGTATGTGTTCGCTGACAGAACTATTCTCCTCCATCTTAGAACTGTAGAACTTGTCGGAGACTTCATATCTCTCGACCCGGGCATGAGCTTGGAAAACCATTTTCAGCTCTTGGAACATCTCATATGCTCCGTGCTGCTCGAAATGCTTTTGGAGCCCCGGTTCTAAGCTGTAAAGCATGCCGCACTGAACCAGGGAGTAATTATCAACACGTGTTTGCCAGGCGTTCATAACGTCTTGGTTTGCTGGGACGGGTGCTTCACCTAGCGGTGCTTCAAGGACATATGCTTTCTTGGCAGCTATGAGGATGATCCTCAAGTTCCGGACCCAGTCCGTATAGTTGCTACCATCGTCTTTCAGCTTGGTTTTCTCTAGGAACGCATTGAAGTTGAGGTTGACATTAGCGTGGGCCATTTGATCTACAAGACATATTGTAAAGATTTTAGACTAAGTTCATGATAATTAAGTTCATCTAATAAAATTATTAATGAACTCCCACTCAGACAGACATCCCTCTAGTCATCTAAGTGATACATGATCCGAGTCAACTAGGCCGTGTCCGATCATCACGTGAGACGGACTAGTCATCATCGGTGAACATCTTCATGTTGATCGTATCTTCTATACGACTCATGTTCGACCTTTCGGTCTTCCGTGTTCCGAGGCCATGTCTGTACATGCTAGGCTCGTCAAGTCAACCTAAGTGTATTGCGTGTGTAAATCTGGCTTACACCCATTGTATGCGAACGTTAGGACCTATTACACCCGATCATCACGTGGTGCTTCGGAACAACGGACTTTAGCAACGGTGCACAGTTAGGGGGAACACAATTCTTGAAATTTTAGTGAGAGATCATCTTATTTAGGCTACCGTCGTTCTAAGCAAATAAGATGTAAAACATGATAAACATCACATGCAATCAAATAGTGACATGATATGGCCAATATCATTTTTTTGCTCCTTTTGATCTCCATCTTCGGGGCGCCATGATCATCATCGTCACCGGCATGACACCATGATCTCCATCATCATGATCTCCATCATCGTGTCTTCATGAAGTTGTCTCGCCAACTATTACTTCTACTACTATGGCTAACGGTTAGCAATAAAGTAAAGTAATTACATGATGTTTCAGTTGACACGCAGGTCATAAATAAATTAAGACAACTCCTATGGCTCCTGCCGGTTGTCATACTCATCGACATGCAAGTCGTGATTCCTATTACAAGAACATGATCAATCTCATACATCACATATATCATTCATCACATTCTTCTGGCCATATCACATCACATGACACATGCTGCAAAAACAAGTTAGACGTCCTCTAATTGTTGTTGCAAATTTTTACGTGGCTGCTATAGGTTTCTAGCAAGAACGTTTCTTACCTACGCCAAAACCACAACGTGATATGCCAATTTCTATTTACCCTTCATAAGGACCCTTTTCATCGAATCCGATCCGACTAAAGTGGGAGAGACAGACACCCGCTAGCCACCTTATGCAACTAGTGCATGTCAGTCGGTGGAACCTGTCTCACGTAAGCGTACGTGTAAGGTCGGTCCGGGCCGCTTCATCCCACGATGCCGCCGAATCAAGATAAGACTAGTAACGGCAAGTAAATTGACAAAATCGACGCCCACAACAACTTGTGTTCTACTCGTGCATAGAAACTACGCATAGACCTAGCTCATGATGCCACTGTTGGGGATCGTTGCAGAAATTAAAATTTTCTACGCATCACCAAGATCAATCTATGGAGTTTACTAGCAACGAGAGGGGAGTGCATCTTCATACCTTTGAAGATCGCGAGTCGGAAGCGTTGCAAGAACGCGGATGAGGGAGTCGTACTCGTAGCGATTCAGATCGCGGTAGATTCCGATCCTAGCGCCGAACAACGGCACCTCCGCGTTCAACACACGTGCAGCCCGGTGACGTCTCCCGCACCTTGATCTAGCAAGGAGGAGGGATAGGTTGAGGAAGAGGGCTCCAACAGCAGCACGACGGCGTGGTGGTGATGGAGTGGCAGTTCTCCGGCAGGGCTTCGCCAAGCTCACGCGGAGGAGGAGAGGTGTTGGGGAGGGGAGGGGCTGCGCCTTGGATGTGGTGCTGCAGCCCTCCCCCACCCTTCTATTTATAGGGAGAAGGCGGAAGGGGGCCGGCCCCTCTAGATGAGATCTAGAGGGGGGGCGGCGGCCAAGGGGGAGGGGGCTTGCCCCCCAAGCAAGGGGGGCGCCCCCCCTTTAGGGTTCCCCCCAACCCTAGGCGCATGGGCCCTAGGGGGGATGGCGCCCAGCCCACTTAGGGGCTGGTTCCCTTCCACCTACAGCCCATAAGGCCCTCCGGGGCAGGTGGACCCTCCCGATGGACCCCCGGAACCCCTCCGGTGGTCCCGGTACAATACCGGTATACCCCCGAATATTTCCGATGACCGTATGATGACTTCCCATATATAAATCTTCACCTCCGGACCAATCCGGAACTCCTCGTGACGTCCGGGATCTCATCCGGGACTCCGAACAACATTCGGTAATCACATACAAACCTTCCTTATAACCCTAGCGTCATCGAACCTTAAGTGTGTAGACCCTACGGGTTCGGGAATCATGCAGACATGATCGAGACACCTCTCTAGCCAATAACCAACAGTGGGATCTGGATACCCATGTTGGCTCCCACACGTTCCATGATGATCTCATCGGATGAACCACGATGTCAAGGATTCAAGCAATCTCGTATACAATTCCCTTTGTCAATCGGTACGTTACTTGCCCGAGATTCGATCGTCGATATCCCAATACCTCGTTCAATCTCGTTTCCGGCAAGTCACTTTACTCGTTCCATAATGCATGATCCCGTGACTAACTACTTAGTCACATCGAGCTCATTATGATGATGCATTACCGAGTGGGCCCAGAGATATCTCTCCGTCATATGGAGTGACAAATCCCAGTCTCGATCCTTGCCAACCCAACAGACACTTTCGGAGATACCTGTAGTGCACCTTTATAGCCACCCAGTTACGTTGTGACGTTTGGTACACCCAAAGCATTCCTACGGTATCCGGGAGTTGCACGATCTCATGGTCTAAGGAAATGATACTTGACATTAGAAAAGCTTTAGCAAACGAACTACACGATCTAGTGCTATGCTTAGGATTGGGTCTTGTCCATCACATCATTCTCCTAATGATGTGATCCCGTTATCAATGACATCTAATGTCCATGGTCAGGAAAACGTAACCATCTATTGATCAACGAGCTAGTCAACTAGAGGCTCACTAGGGACATGTTATGGTCTATGTGTTCGCACATGTATTACGATTTTCGGATAACACAATTATAGCATGAACAATAGACAATTATCATGAATAAGGAAATATAATAATAACCATTTTATTATTGCCTCTAGGGCATATTTCCAACACTTCCACCGACCTCGGACGAGGGGGGGGGGGGGTGGCCCGTGCTCAGAGGAGATACCGATGGGCAATGGCGGCTCACCCAAACGCCACCGGGTTGGAGGTGGTGGATGACGTAGAAATCTTGGTGTGGGGTTTGTAATCTTGGTTTTCGCCCGGTTTTCCTCTAATTAACCGGGCAACTCTCTTCTTCTTAATCAATGAAAATGGCAAATCTTTTGCCTCGTTTCAAAAAAAAAATTTACTTCATTTGCAGCTGTAGCGAGTGATGTACTAGTTGAGGAGTGTAGGGCGGGGCCAATCCTAGTCGAGGAGTTTATCTGGACTACTGGTAACAATGTGGTCGATTTGGTATGCGAGTCGGAAAGCAATTTTTGGTGATGAATATCAGAGCCCTTTGTGAACATTCAGTTTCATTAATAAATTTCTGGGTGATCTCGATTTCATGCGGGAGGAGAAACCTGCGAGACAGACTAGTTCTGTTGCAAGGGGCCTAAGTGGATCGCGCCGCCTCCAAATATCATGAAGATCGATGTTGACGCAGCTTTAATTTGACGAAATCAGCTAATAAGGGGGCAGTCGCGGCTGTTGCCAGAACTGCTACAGGGGAGTGGGTACTTGGGATGTTCGTCTGTAACTTTTGAAGGGCTGTCCGATCCAGCAATTCTGGAGAGCTTGGCATGCAGAGAAGCTCTAGCACTGTCAGCTGATCTGAATCTTGGAGGTATTAAAATAGCCATAGATTGTTTGGAGGTTGCTAAGTGTCTCCCTTCTTTCCCAGGAGAGCTGCCTGACAAAGGTGTGTTCAGCAGCTTTATTATTCATTCAGGAGTGCCAGGACCGGGCAAAACGGTTTGAAGAAGCAACTTTCTGTCATCAAGGTCGAGCTTCAAATGGTGAAGCTTAATTATCCCGCTACGCTACGTCCCTTGATGTTCATCCCACCAATGAACCGTTGTTGCTTTATATATAAAGTGGGGCAAAGCCTATTTCGACATGTCTGTGATTGTTTAAATATAAAAGAGGGGGACGATTCTCAAAAAAAAAAAGTCGGTTATCACTCAATCCAACGAAAAAAGGATCTCACCCTCCCACGCCCCTCCCGGTGCAGATGATCACCAGAACCCCCACAGTTGTACGGTTGGCTTCGACGGAACAAGGAATGGTGAGGATGGAGGCTCCTCCACCAAGTACCCGAAGAGGTGACTGCAGCTGTATGGTGTTGGACTTGGAAGAAAAAATGGCCACCATTCAAACGCGAAGCTTCATTGGGGACAAGGGGGCATTGCCCCCTCCCCCACCACCCTCTTTATTTTTACATATGTATAAGACCAGTAGTGTATTTTACTCCTCGCTAATTAGAGGCCATTCCAATCTTACTCGAAGTCTTTAGATAAATCCAGCTCTAGCTTCAATTGTGTCGAGGCCGCCATGTTTTCGGACGCTATTAACTCCGCTCTCCTACACAAAATGCCTCTCCTGCATAGTCTATTTACGTCGACTAGCAGCCAATCGAATCTCCTCGAGGTGGGGAAAATTTGGCTTAGTGAGCACAGCCGCCACCGTTTATGGCTCAGTTCCGCTGGGATCCTTTGCAAAAAACTTAAGCGTGTGCGTAATGCTGCCAAACTTTGGGAGGTACTCCCTCCGTTCCAAAATAGATGACCCAACTTTGTACTAAAGTTTGTGCTAAACTGAGTCATCTATTTTGGAACGAAGGGAGACATGCCAAATTCCACATGATCTTTTAGCCACTAGCTGCCATAGGGTCATCAACATCATGAACAAGCTTGAGGAAAAACATGCCCTTGTCTTCGGACGAATGTTCATTCAGATCAGCTGTTATATGAGCCTTCTCTCCACCATCATAATGCCTTGCTACCACACTATTTTTTTTAGGGCCATAATGCCTTGCTAGCACACTATTGGCGTCAATCAACGAGCAAAAATCAGATCCTATGTCCTCAGGGACAAAAAATTCCAAATACTTCTTCCACGATCAGTTAAGCTTCGAAGAAAAATATCTGGAAGTTTGTCAAAAGTTTCTTCATTTTATCCCTTTGATGATTTTTGCAAGGACAAAATTGCACCAAAAGTTTAAAAAATATACCTAGGCCAATTCCATAAATTCAGAATACAAGATACTCCCTCCGTCCCATAATGTAAGACGTTTTTTGACTCTAGTGTAGTGTCAAAATACGTCTTACATTATGGGACGGAGGGAGTACTATTCAATCACAGCCTTGTGTTTTGCCTTAAAGTTACTGCAATCACCGCATTGTGTTTTGCCTTAAAGTTACTGCAGATTTTAGAGTGAGAAAGCACGGAAGAACTTCTGGACAGTACAAGAACGAAGATAAGCGTTCCAGGCAAATATTATACATTTAGATATATAGGTGGCATATATATATATACAGACACGATAGCATGAGTGCAGAGGTTCTGGAGCAAGGCTTGCTTTTAATTCAGAGCTCATCATGCATAGGCAGAGATATATCATCGAATCCAACGACAAGCCAACAGTAAGACGATAGTATAGGTTAGCGTAGGGTGTCGCGGACGAATCTAGCTTCCACATGACAAGCAGTCCTCACGGTTGTTCAGGGAGCAGGTCACCTGCGCCATCTTGGCCTGGAGATCCTCTTCCTCCTCGGCATTCGCAGGCTTCTTATCCTGCACGTTCAGTGTCGCTCACGGTAACGTTGATGTCTAAGTAGTTGAGTGAAGAAAAATATGGATCTGCAATTCAGTGAAGTATTCACCTTGAGAAGACTAGTGTCCACTGTGAATTTGATCGCATCCGCAGCAGCACGTGTCCTCAGATAGTACATCCCTGTTTTCAGGCCCTGGCACATGACAGTAACATCATAAACGACATGTTAGCATGCAAATTTACAAATTCAACGGTAACTGTTGGACTTTTCAGTAAAACCACAGAGCGCTAGAGCAGTGTTGATTTTAACAGGCAGACCTTGGACCAAGCGTGGAAGTGCAGGGAAGTTAGCTTCCCAGAGTTTGCTTGATCCATGTGGATATTGAGGCTCTGACTTTGATCGATGTAGCAGCCACGATCGACGGCCATGTCAACAACAGTTTTCTGCTTGATCTCCCAAACAGTCCTGGTTCAGTGATATAGAAAAATTTAGACACATGTGAAAACTGACACCTTTTGAAACTAAAGTGTGGGATGATCGTATTTCACATACTTGTAAATTGCTTTCAGATCATCTGGGATCTCAGTAATCTTTTGGACAGAGCCATCGTCGTAGATAATATTGTTTTTCAGCACAGGAGACCAGATACCCATCTCAGTCAGATCATGGAGGAGATGCTTGTTCACTACAACAAACTCACCACTGCCACGAGAAAACTAATTATATGCATCTAAGCATTGGTACGTCAAACAGCTCAAAACTACAAGGGGCAGATATGCAAACCTTAGAACTCTTCGACTGTAAATGTTTGACGTGTATGGTTCAAAGCACTCATTGTTGCCAAGAATTTGACTAGTAGAAGCAGTGGGCATTGGAGCCACAAGAAGAGAGTTCCTTAACCCAACTTTGGAAATCATCCCCCGTATAGCTGGCCAGTCCCATCTGTCTGATGGCACTACATTCCACATATCAGGTTGAAGAATGCCCTGCAAAGAAGTGTATTGAGAATAACCTCAGAAATAAGATTGGCAGCTAAAGCCCTATGAAGGAACAAAATGACCTGCCAATTATAACTAAGAGTTCCATTATCTTACTACAAACCATTCAAGAAAGAACATCATTATGTGAATACACTTACTGCACAAGCACAAATTCACAGTTAAGCGATCAATTAAGCTCAACCCAATGGGAACATCAGTAGTGGGAAGGGCCTACCTCACAGGTATAGTTGTTTAGTTCTTCATAGTTGTTAAGTAAATCATGCTAAAATCTACATCTCCTTAAATACCTTACCACTAATGGCAAGCACAGAAATAATTTTATTGTTTTCTACAATCAGTTAAAATTTATATGTGAAATAATGCATAGTTCAACATAACCACACCATATATTCAGCACATATGACGGGTATATTTACAGACATCAGACAAACCTTGCTGACTGGGCACCCATCATAAGTTTCATAAGGGCCTTCTTTTGCGGCAATTTCAGCAGAAGCTTTCAATGCATGATAATAGATAGTCTCAAAGATATCCTTGTTTAACTGCTGGGCCTGAGAAACAATTCCAAAATGAGTATCAGCAGAGTACAAAGTGAAATGACTATAATTAAATTAGCTTGAAAATGTACCTCTGGTGAATCGAATGGCATGCCAAGTAAAATAAAAGTGTCTGCTAAGCCTTGAACACCTATTCCAATTGGCCTGTGCCTCATATTTGACCTCCTTGCTGTCTCAATGGGGTAGTAGTTGATATCAATTATTTTGTTGAGATTCCATGTAACAATTGAAGTAATCTGTCATATATTTAACAATTTGTTAGTTGGCATTCAGACTAATGGGACAGGATCCCACAATAAAGATGAGCCAGGCAAACCTCAGCTAATTTATCAAAGTCGAAGTATCTATTTTTTGACCCAATGCTGCCAACAAGCTTAGCTGGATGGGACTCTAACGGAACACCCTGAAACATCAAATGTACAGGGTCAAGTAATGCACGCACATTGCCAGGTTACAACCGCTAACGAAAAGACTCAGCAGTCATCAGCACATACCTTTTCTCTTACAAAACGTGGCAAAGCAATTGATGCCAGATTGCACACAGCAGTTTCATCGGGACTTGTGAACTCAACTATCTCTGTGCACAAGTTGGAAGACTTAATTGTGCCCAGATTTTGTTGATTACTTTTTCTGTTGCAACTGTCCTGCACATCATCATCAAGGACTTTTTAAGCCAAACCATTGGAAGAGAAAGCAGGTGTTCAGGGACTTGCAAAATTTAGACAAACCTTATAAAGCATATATGGTGTTCCAGTTTCTATCTGTGCTTTCAAAATTTCAAACCAGAGGGACTGTGCTGAAACAATTTTCTTCGCTTTGCCCTGAAATCACGTAGCTATGTTATTACATGTTTCGTCACTTCAGGAAATATGTAACATCTAGTCCAGCTTACTTCTCTTTCATATTTGTTGTACAGATTCTGAAACTCATCTCCCCAGCAATCAGCCAAACCTGGAGCTTCACTGGGACAAAATAATGACCATTGCTCATTTTTTTGCACCCTTTCCATGAATAAATCAGGAATCCAGAGAGCATAAAAAAGATCCCTGGCACGATTCTCCTCCTGTAAATTACACATAATGAGGGTGAGATGGGGTAGTATAAGGTCATAGCATGACGTTCATGATCAAATGCTGAAAAAGTAAATCCAAACTGGTAATCAGTTTCTAGTATCTCTGTCTGAAAGTGTGTTACGCATTACTTCAAGAACGTTTACCTTTCCATGGTTCTTTCTCAAATCAAGGAACTCATAAATATCAGCATGCCAAGGCTCCAAGTATATAGCAAATGCACCTATAAAAATAGGAATCTGTGAGGAATCCTTAAGAGTATGTAAACGTGGTCGGACTAACTGAGTAACTGGTGCTACTTACCTTTTCTCTTGCCTCCGCCTTGATCAACATAGCGTGCAGTGTCATTGAAAACACGTAGCATGGGTACAATTCCATTAGAAGTTCCATTAGTTCCACGAATGTAACTGCCAGTAGCCCGAACGTTGTGAATTGAGACACCAATCCCTCCAGCAGATTTGCTTATGGAAGCGCATTCCGAGAGAGTATCATAAATTCCCTCAATGCTATCGTCTTTCATGCAGACAAGAAAGCAGCTGCTTAACTGCATCACAAATAAGGAATATGAATACACAGCTTAACCATCAACAGTTCAACACTGAATTCAATTATGGTAGAAGGTGCAGTACTTGAGGCCTTGGAGTGCCAGCATTGAAAAGGGTTGGGGAAGCATGAGTAAACCAGCGCTGAGACATCATGTGGTATGTTTTGACAGCAGACTCAATATCATCCTTGTGTATCCCAACAGAAACCCTCATTAACATATGTTGTGGTCTTTCCACAACCTTCCCACCAACTTTCAGTAAATAAGACCTCTCAAGCGTCTTAAAACCAAAGAAATCGTAGTCGAAGTCTCTATCATAAATTATCTCACTGTCCAGGCGTGTAGCATTCTGAAATGATGCAGCAATCAGAAATTCCATAAGTATATCTGTTTTGTTTTTTCACAGAATTAATATTGTATATCAATGAACAGACAAGATACACAATATGAAATGAAGCATCCGAAAACTATCAATGCACAAGACGGCCGGAGAACAATGTAACAAAATGGTCTAAATAAGGACAAAATCATCAACCAACTAAAACAAAAAAACAGTAAGCACAGCATTGCAAATTGCAACACAGCACATGAACAACCAGCTACTCATGTCAGTGCAGACTAAATAGCTAACCAATTCACAAGTGTGCCAGAGTGCCAGGCAATCATGTTTAGCATGTTACAAGCGAGTGGCGTTCTGAAATGATACAGCAATCAGAAATTCCATAAGTAACATTGTATATCTGTTTTTTTAGAAAGGTAACACTATAGTATATCAGTTAACAACACAGATACTCATATGAAATGAAGCATCCAAAAGACTAAAAGGCGTTGCAAATTGCAACACTAACATGAACAGCCAGCTACTTATGTCAGTGCAGCCAGAATAACTAGCCAAATCCCAACTGTGCCAGAGCGCCAGGTGATCATGTTTAGCATCTTACATCTACAATCTCCCTAATTACGATATATAGTCAAACAACTCAGGTCATCTAAATGACAGGGGAATAGGACATGTTCCCACAAAAGACACAGTTAGCATCTAGACCGCACCTTCATCATGATCTCATAGACATCATCAGCGATCAGGGGAGCCATCAGCCCAGACCTCTCGTTGAAATGCGTGTACATGACCTTCACCCTGCATACAGAGAGCAACACAGCCGCGTCACAACACTGATCATCAGAAGAAAAAAAAATCAAATGTATCATCAGGAATTTCCTCCTGTACACGAGAAAGAAAGGAAGGCACGCACGTCTCTGAGAAGGACTTCATGGTGTTCTTGTGCAGGTTGGAGACGGCGATCCTGGCCGCGAGCTGCACGGCGCAAAGGAACGGCAGAACCAATAATAAGTTAATAATCACCGAAGCGGTTGGGCAGGGGATGGGGAGGGGGTTGGGTTACCGATGCGTAGTCGGGGTGGGATGCGGTCATGGCGGCGGCGGTCTCGGCGGCGAGCTCGTCGAGCTGGGAGGTGGTGACGCCCCTGTAGACGCCGGCGCAGACCTTCTGCGCGACGAGGACGGGGTCGCAGTGGTCCTGGCTGAGGCCGTAGGCGAGCTTCTTGAGCCGCGCCGTGATCTTGTCGAAGTGGACGGCCTCCTGCCGCCCGTCGCGCTTCACCACGTACATCCCGCCGCCCGGCCGGGCCTTCCGTCGAACACGTGGCGGGCGCGGGTCGCGGCAGCAGGTGTCGCGGGCGCGGGCGCGGGAGCCGGGGGGAGAGGCGCGCGGCGAGGGATTCGGAACGGCCTCGGGGGATCGTCGGTGGTTTGGGAGACGGAGGAAAGGGGATTGTTTTGGGAGCGGAGGCGGGAGCGATTTGGAGGAGCAGCGCGGGAGCGAGGGAAATGTTTTCGCGCGCGATTTTGGGTGGGGGTGGGGGAGGTTGGTGGTGGTGGGAGGGATGCGTGGGTGCTTGTGTTGGAGCGGGGCCCCACGTCTCAGTGAGAGTGGGAGCGCGTTGTGTCCTCCGTCGGCTCCGTCCGTGGCCGGCCGGTGAATTTTGCTCGCTGCTTTCCGGCAATTTCGCGGAGGACTGTTTGATCTTCGTACGAGTCGGAACAAATTCCACTCTTCGCGGTTCTTGCTGCCTATTTGGAATAATGGTACTCCCGCTTGTTAATTCTTCGGTAAGTGGCAATTACGAACGTTTTGATGGCATCTTTAGGCCCGGTTCTTTTGGCCGATTCTTCCGTTTTGATGGCATCCTAGCTAGGATTGTAAAAAATATTATGAGTTCAAGATTCTGAAAGAAGCTGGGTGGAGGATCGATTATCAAGATTATGAGATAATCAGCCAAAAGAATTGGGCCTTAGTTGTCGCGAGAATGATAAAGATAACAATTCTTGTTTGTATAAGTACGGCAATTTTCCGACAAGAACTGAACTGCAACAGAGTTGTCATGCTCAAACTGCAACAGAAATTGAAGCTCATCAACCAAAAGGACAAATTGGTCACCAAGATCGAGTCTATGAAGAAGGAGATACGGCTCCTGAAGGCCGAGAGGGCGGAACTGAAGACCCTCAGAGTCCATTACAGAAAGGATGGACAGAGCAACATGAACAAGTTGCGTGAGATGAAGATCATTCTTCATCGTCGAGACATGTAATGCGTGCATATATGTAGGTAGTTAGCTAGCGGATCACTTTTGCTTGTAGCTAGCTAGCTAGTTGATCACTACTGTTTGTGGATTTGAAGTTACCGCTAGAAGTTTAAATGGCTACACATATACTAATAGCTGGGTATATATTTTTTACTACTAAAAAATACAAATTGCTGGCGTTGGTTCACAATAAACGCCATAGCTAAGACGATATATTGCTGGCGTTAGCCAGGTGACATGCCATCAGTACTAAAATACTGCTGACGTGTCTGCCAACCCCACCACTAAATGTTTTCACTGGCGCCATATTGGTGGCGTTGGGCGTATACGCCAGCAAGGCTGGTTTTGGCACGCCATAGCTAGGCTTTTTTCGACTAGTGAGCTTTGCGTGCTTGGGGTGAGTCTAAGAAAGAAACACATCAGAGTGGTTAGTTAGAATGACATGCTACATAGGCTTAAATAGGTGGTGACTTAGAATGTCATGGTGAGCGAGCTAACCGCGGTGTGGCCTTGGTAGTGCTCTGCCTTCAAAAGGATCGAGCAAATGTCCTGATCCCATGAAGCCTCGCTCAGGTCTCTGATCTTGTACACCATGATCCACCTCGCTCTCCGCTTCCTAAGGTGGTTGTAGACCTGAGTCGAGGTGACCTCATGTCCACAAAAAGTCGAACACCTACTTTGCAACAGTGTTCAAGTGCACCTCCTTGAAGCCCTTGTCAGTCCTCACCCCACTAGCTATGATCCCACACAACCTGTTAAGCACGAACATCGATAAGAATGGCTGCCACTTCATGGAGTTGCCCCTGTCGTCCTTCTTATCCTTTGTGGATGCCTTTCGAGCTGCAGCATTGGCCCAAGCCAGCACAAATGTTGAAGCCACAAATGGAGGAACCGTATCCGACACCTCAAAAACATTTGAACCAGGAGGCATCTGGCGGATGGGAGGCTGGGACTCCTCGACGTAGGACGCCAGGAACTGGCTCTAGGACAGGACAAGGGCCTGACTAAACTCTTGCGTCCTCATGTCTTACAAGTGTAAGCATCATGAAGACCAGAACACACTACACATGGACAATACGAACTACCACTAAAGTAAACACTAACAGTATGAACGAACACTACATATGGACAGATCGAACGAGCACTTCCACATGCATAGACAGATGATCTAGTTCAACACAACAACTCAAATCATAGTAGGGAGTTCAGCAAACTAGCACACATACTTGTGTCACACTCACACAGATCAGCGGTGTATAATGCTACAACATGGTCACAGATCTAACCCTACTACATGCTCACGGATCTAGCTAGAACTAGTAGAGAGAAGGGGGTGAATGAACTCACAGACGTCATCGAAGCAGCCGCAAATGAGGCGCTGAACACGTCGGAGAAGAGGAGTCGAAAAGTTGCCACCATCAACCGATGGCCGGAGCAGTAGCGCAGTTTACCTCGTAATTGATGTGGATCCCGCCGTAGGGAAAGCTCAAGAGGGGGAAATGGCGGGGGGGGGGTTCGCTGCGGTGAGGCTGGCTATATAGGGCGAGCGAATCGGCGGGCGGTGACGCCAATTCGTCCCACCGCTCCTTCAGAGACGCGCGAGCTCTCTTCATGGGCGCGGGAGATCAGCGTCGTGTTCCCCTCCCATGCATTGATCGAGCTTGGCTTGCTGGAAACGGCCGATTCGGCCGTTCCTAGCGGGCCTCACTGAGGACTGCTTTAAGGTTTGTGCGGGCCAAGATTCTGATACAGTCCAGGCAACCAAACAACTTGTTTTCTTCCCTTGCGAGCCTGGCTAGGCCTAATCCGAGCAACCAAACATGTCCTTACCACATGATTGTCTCTTCTTACAAGTGCTTGTGGTACTAATCAATGAGCCAGATAGTAAATAACCGCGAAATTAGTGGCTATACATACATAAATATATGGCGTCCTTTGACTATGGAGGTAGAGGCAGAGGCTGTGGAGTGATGACCCACAAGTATAGGGGATCAATCTAGTCCTTTCGATAAGTAAGAGTGTCGAACCCAACGAGGAGCAGAAGGAAATGACAAGTGGTTTTCAGTAAGGTAATATCTGCAAGCACTGAAATTGTAGGTAACAAGTTGTTTGATAGCAAGATAATTTGTAACAAGCAAGTAACGGTAATGGTAACAAAAGTGCACCAAGGTAGCCCAATCCTTTTGAGGCAAAGGACAGACCAAAACGGTCTCTTATGATAAGCAAAGCGTTCTTGAGGGTACACGGGAATTTCATCATATCACTTTCATCATGTTGGCTTGATTCGTATTCGCTACTTTGATAATTTGATATGTGGGTGGATCGGTGCTTAGGTGTTGTTCTTACTTGAACAAACATCCTACTTATGATTAACCCCCTCGCAAGCATCCACAACTACGAGAAAAGTATTAGGATAAAATCTAACCATAGCATTAAACTTTTGGATCCAAATCGGCCCCTTACGAAGTAGCGCATAAACTAGGATTTAAGCTTCTGTCGCTCTAGCAACCCATCATCTAATAACTACTCCCTCCGTTCCAAAATAGATGCCTCAACTTTGTACTAAAGTTAGTACAAAGTTGAGTCATCTATGAGGGAGTACTCCACAATGTATCCCCTTAGGCCCAAATATGGTGAAGTGTCATGTAGTCGACGTTCACATGACACCACAAAGGGAATCACAACATACATATCATCAAAATATCGAACACATATCAAGTTCACATGATTACTTGCAACCTGGCTTCTCCTGTGATCTCAAGAACAAAAGTAACTACTCACAAATAATAATCATGCTCAAGATCAAAGGGGTATTAAATAGCATAATGGATCTGAACATATAATCTTCCACCAAATAAACCATATAGTAATCAACTACAAGATGTAATCAACACTACTAGTCACCCACAAGCAACAATCTAAGGTTCCGGTACAAAGATTGAACACAAGATATGAACTAGAGTTTGAGAGGAGATGGTGTTGTTGAATATGTTGATGAAGATGGCCCTCCCAAAGATGGGAGAGTTGTTGGTGATGGCGATGATGATGATTTCCCCCTTCGGGAGGGAAGTTCCTCCGACGGAATCGCTCCACCGGAGGGCAAAAGTGCTCCTGCCCAAGTTCCGCCTCGAGACGGCGGTGCCTTATCCCGAAAGTCCTCTCCTTATTTTTTTTCTAGGTCAAAATGACTTATATACTAGAAGAGGGGCACCGGAGGTGGGCCGAGGAGGGCACAACCCACCAGGGCGCGCCTAGGCTCCCTGGCGCACCCAGGTGGGTTTGTGCCCACCTAGGTGGGCCCCTCTGGTAGTTATTGGCTCCAATAATTCTTAAATAATCCATAAAAAGTCTCCGTGAAGTTTCAGCTTATTTGGAGTTGTGCAGAATAGGTAGCTCTGACGTGCCTTTTCAGGTCCAGAATTCCAGCTGCCGGTATTCTCCCTCTTTGTGTAAACCTTGCATATTATGGCGGAAAAGACATTAGAATTACTCCCAAAAGCATTATTATGCATAAAAACATTATAAATAACAGTAGGAAAACATGATGCAAAATGGACGTATCATGGAGGCAGAGCTGGAAGCGCCAAGGCGGAACTGGAGAAGGTGAAGGCAAGAGTCTGGAGCTTCAATTCTCGGGCTCATGGCCTTACACGGAGAACGGGCGTCAGCAATCGTTTAGATTAGCTTTAGAATAGGGTTTAGTTAAAAATTATCCAAAATGTACCTTCTTGATCAATCGTAAACCCTGTCCAGGTATGTAAGTTGCAACGGTGTCCTGTGGGCTAGTTATATACACTAGATTTCCCACCCCGCCTCCTCTCGCCGGCGAGGTGGTACTAAACCAAACTAGAGCATCACGCGGTGATGGCCCGACCCATGTGTTGATTTCCTTTTTTATGTTTATTTCTTTTTTCTTTCTTTTCTATTTATTATTTTCCTTTTTCACTTTTCTTCTCATTTGTATTTTCCTCTTTTCACATAATTGGCGGCTATGTTTCACCTTTTAATACTATCTACATGTTTTCCCGTACTTTTACTATAAAACCCCCTTTTTGTGTCATTAAAGCAAACCTTTTTTGTAGAGGTTGGAGCAGACAACCTTCGAGAATGGAGCCGTTGGGAGCGCCTGATAAGGCGACTAGAGAGCCCACAACCCCACTCGTCGCGAGAGCTTCCTCCCCCTTCTAAGCCGATGAAACTTGCGCATGGGCCTCTTGGTTTCTCTTTCCTAGGCAACACCGGACCATACGCACCTCCACCCTCATCTTCAGTCTAGATCCGGCGAGATGCGACACACCCCTGTCGATCTTCTCAGTACGCGCAACGACCACAACAGATTCATGTACTAAGCTCACCCTCGAATTGGCTCCTACCTCCCTTGTGCTTGGGGCATCCTCGTCGACTCAGCCCGCGACTCCGCCAAATCTAGTGAACAAGCGGTTGCTGCCACCAATGTCAGCCGCCTCCGCTCCGTCATGATGGGGGTTACCAACTTTCATCCAATTATGCAAAGCACGTCATCTTGTGCCGCGCCACCTTCGTTGAGCGGACAAAACGCTCGATGGTAGCTGCATAGCCCGGGGAAAGTCGAGGAGATGGGGGATTGGGTTACCAAGACGTAGTCGGGCGGGAAGCGGTCATGGCGGCGGCGGTCTCGGTCGGGATCTCATTGAGCTGGAAAGTGGTGACACCCTGACGCTGATCTTGTACGCACAAGAGGGTCGCAGTGGTCCTAGCTGAGGACGGTGCAAGCTTCTTGAGCCGCATCATGTTCTTTTTGAAGTGCATCGCTTCCTATTGCTCGTCGCGCTTCACCACGCATCATCTCGCTCCTTCGCTCCGCCGACCTTCCGTCGAACATTTGGCAAGCATGGGTCACAACGGGCGGCAGCAGGGGCTCAGGGTCTGGGAATCAAGGAACGGGGAGGGAGGGGAATGCGGCGACGGATTTGGAACAGCTTCGAGGGACCAGTGCATGTGCGGTGTGATGATTTTGAAAAGAAAGGAGAATGGTATTCTTTTGAGAGTGGGAGGAAGGGGGAAGTGCGAGTAGGGGGAGTATTTTTCACTCGCGGTTTTGGGTGGGGGTGATTGGTGGTGGTGGAAGCCCGTGTGACTTCTTATGTGAAGCGGGACGCCATGTTTTTGTCAGAGAGATCACAGGAGTGTGTTGTGTCCTCCGTCTGTTGGCTCCACCTGTGGTCGGCCCTGTTTGAAAAGCATGAATTTCGTTCGTTGTTTTCCTGCAAATTTGACGAAGGGTTGTTTGGTCTTCGCGATAATCGGAACAAAGTCTTATTTTGTGGAACAAATTCTACTCTTCATACTTCTTGTTGCCTAGTTTTTCTTTTGAGTGAACGTTGCTTAGTTGAAGATCGAATTGCTTTCCGTAAGTTACGTGTCACACCGCAAGCCCATGATTAATCTAACCACCTATTATAACAGTCTAGGGCCTTGCCCTGTTTTCAAGATTTTGTCGCGAGGAACAAGGTGATTCAAATCAGGTTTTTCGTACCAATATTCGCCATACCATTGAAAACATGCTTGGTCTAGTGTTAAATTTTGGCATGCCAGTGTTTGGAATTGGCCCAAATATAGGCTACTAATTGGTTGGCCAGAAAATTCAAGTGGCCACACTCACATAGACTTGTCTACTTTGGAAATTCTTGGCCTTGCCAAACTTTTGATAGCAAAAAAATACCATGTATACTTGCTTGACCAAGTAGAAGCAACTTGCAAAACATGCGTAGCTACAACGATCAAATTCTAACATTTAAAATTTATGGATTAGCACGGGATGCCGAGTGCATACCCTCTCTACCATAAATTTTGACATCCATTCTCCCAATTGGGGAGATGATAGACCAACACTCTCGCCAAGTGCAATGTGAGTCGTTGATCTAGGCCACGACCCTTCTTGATCTGTCATAAACCCTGTTCCGGTATGTAAGTTGTAATGATGCCTTATGGGCCAATTATATACACCGACTCTCTCACCCCCCGCCTCCTCTCGCTAGCGAGGTGGTACTAAACCAAACAGAGCGTCCTACGGTTATGGCCCGACCCATGTTTCATATTTTTATGTTTCTTTGTTTCTTTTTTTCTTACTTTTCAATTTATTATTTTCCTTTTCACTTTTCTTCTCATTTGTATTTTCTTATCTTCATCTAATTGGCGTTTATAGTTCACTTTTTAATATTGTCTACATGTTTTTTTCTCATACTTTTACTATAAAAAAATCCCTTGTTGGTGTCATTAAAGTGAATTTTGTTTTGATGAGGTTGGAGCAGACATCCTTTGAGAACGGAGCCATTGGGAGCGCCCGGTAAGGCAAGTTTAGAGGCAAGCCGAGGAAACTTGCGCCTGGGCCTCCTGGTTCCTCTCCCCCGGACAATGTTGGATCCTACAGGGATGCATCATGCCCCATCGATCTTCCTGCCGCGCGCAATGACCACCACAAATTCGTGTAGTGAGTACATCCTCGACTTGTATCCTGCCTCCCTTGTGCTTGGGGGCGTCTCGTCCACCCTCCGCGCGCACGACTCCACGCACTCTGGTGAAGAAGTGGTCGCCGCCACCAATGTCAAGCACCGTCCTGATGGTGGCGCCCAACTTCCGTCTAGTTCTGCAGAGCACGCCATCTCGCGACGCACCGCCTCTGTTGAGTGTACAAGACGCTTGACGATCGCCACGCAGCCGGGGACAAGTCGAGGAGAGGGGGATTGGGTTACCGGGGGCGTAATCGGGGTGGGAGGCACTCATGGCGGCGACGACCTTGGCGACGATTTTGTCGAGCTTGGTGGTGGTGATGCCCCTGTAGATGCCGGTGCAGGCCTTCTACGCGACAAGCGCGGGATCACACGGTTCTGGTTGAGGCCGTACGCGAGCTTCTTGAGACATGTCGTGATCTCGTCGAAGTGCACCACCTCCAACCACACACCGCCCTTCACCACATACATCTTCTCCGCCACCTGGCCGGCCTTCGGTCAAGCATTGGGCGGGCACGGGTCATAGCGAGCGGCAGGAGGGGCTTAGGGTCCGGGAATTGGAGAACAGGGGGGATACGATGGTGAGGGATTTGGAATGGCTCAAAGGGACCGACGCATGTGTGGTGCGATGATTTTGAAAAGAAAGGATGAAGGGGGTTATGAGAGTGGGAGGAAGGGTGGAGAAGTGCTTTGGAGGAGGAGCGCTGGATTAGTGGAGTATTTTCACGTGTGGTTTTATGTGGGGGCGGTTGGTGGTGGTGGAAGCCCGTGTGACTGCTTATGTGAAGCGGGACACCATATTCCAGTCACAGTGAGAGCACAGGAGCGTGTCATGTCCAGCTCCATCAATGGTCCACCCTATTTGAAAAACATGAACTTCATTCGCTAATTGCCAAATAATTTGACTACGGATTGTTTGATCTTCGCAAGAATCGGAATAAAATCTCTTCTTTTTTGAACAAATTCTACTCTTCATAGTTCTCATTGCCCTTTTTAGCGAACGTTGCCTAGCTGAAGAATGGTATTGCTTCCCGTAAGTTACTGGTCACATCGCAAGCCCATGATTAAGCTAACCACCTATTTATAACAGTCTAGGGCCTTGCCTTGTTTTGAAGATTTCTTCGCAAGGAATATGGTGAATCAAATCAGATTTGTAATACCGCTATTCGATATACCATTGAAAACATGCTTGGTTTAGTGTTAAAGTTTGGCATTGGCCCAAATATTGGCTACTAATTTAATTGGATGGCTAAAAAAATCATGTGGCCACACATAGAGTTGTATGTTTTGGAAATTATTGGCATTGCAAAACTTTTAGTAGCAAAAAAGTACAATGTATACTTGCTTGACCAAGTAGAAGCAACTTGCAAAACTAGCAACAATGATAAAATTCTAAAATTTAATTTTGATGGATTGGCAGGGGCCATGCGAGCACATACCCCCTCTACCATTAATTTTGATGTCCATTCTCCCAATTGGGGAGTTGATAGACCAACATGCTCGCCAAGTGCAATGTGAGCCATTGATCTAGGCCACGACCCTTCTTGATCAATCGTAAACCCCGTCCAGGTATGTAAGTTGCACCGGTGCTCTGTGGGCTAGTTATATACACCGGCTCTCCCACCTCCACCTCTCTCACTAGCGAGGTGGTACTGAACCAGACCAGATCGAGTGCGCGCAGTGATGGTCTGACCCATCTGTCGGTTCCCTTCTTTATGTTTTTCATTCTATTTATTATTTTCCTTTTCACTTTTCTTATGATTTATATTTCCTTCTTCATCTAATTGGTGTTATGTTTCACTTTTTAATATTGTCTACATGTTTCTTCGTACTTTACTGTAAAATCTCTTTTTGGTGTCATTAAAGTGAATTTTTTTGTAGAGGTTGGAGCAGACAACCTTCGAGAATGGAGCTGTTGGGAACGCCTGGTGAGCCCATAGCCCCCTCGCCGCGAGAGCTTCCTCACCCCTTCTAAGCCGATGAAACTTGCACGTGGGCCTCCTGGTTTCTCTCTCCTAGGCCACACCAGATCGTACGCATCTCCACCCTCAGCTCTAGTCCGGATCCGATGAGATGCGTCACACTCTCTCGACCTTCTTGCCGCGCGCAACGACCACCACAAATTCATGTAGGGTGTGTTTGGTTGCCTGCATGAGGCCCAACCAGGCCTGCACAGGAAGAAAAGGCCCCGTTTGGTTGGCCGCATACACTATTTGGCCTGCATGGCATGATGTTTAAAGCCCTCCTGGGCCTGGCTCCGTGGGAACGCTCGAATCGGCAGTTTCTCCAGGGCCAGGCCCGAGCGGTGCACGTGGGCGGCGACGGCTGCTTGCGCACGGCCACGCTCGAGAAGCCGCGTTGCTTCCCGAAGCGCCAGCAGTTATTAGCCTCATCGCCCCTCACCGCTCCCTATCCCCACTCTCCCGACTCTCACCGGCGACGGTGGATCGGAGGAGAGCAAGAAGACCACCGGACTCCATCATCAGCGAGCGAATCATCACTTGGCCCGCGGCAATGGCGGTAAGCACTTCTCTCTGTTCGTCATGCACTACGTTTTCGCGTTTGATCCGGCGATAGATTCGATCCACGGCGGAGAGGGGAATGGGGAATAGAGGTAGATAAGCAAGGCAGTTCATACTACTTCATACTAGTTCATGCAAGATTGGAATAGAGGTCGATGCAGATGGAGTAGAAGGAGAATTGGGGGATTGGGGGTACAGAACAGACACCGGCGAACCGTGGCGGCCGTCACCGGCGTGCGGAGCGGTGGGTCGAGTGGCTGGCCTTCATCTTCTTGTCCATCGCCATGCGGGACCGCAGGTCGTCGTCGCTGTCGGAGGAGTCGAGGTCGATCTGCCACGTACGACGGCCTGGCTCCGGCGCCCTCACTGGCATCTGCACCGGTTCTTCCTCCTCCTTAGGCTCCTCACCGATGACCGCTGGCGGCACGATAGCCGTCTCCCAGTACACCGCGGCACGACGGTCATTAGGAGCCCAGTAGGTCTTGTACTTGGACCACTTCTTCCTCTGTTTTGCGTCGTCGGAGACGGCCTGATTCATGGCCCAGCGAATGATGTCGACTGCCATCGCGCCCTTTGCTGGGTCAGGAATCAGCGTCTTCAGCTCTTGTGCAGTGGCCCTCATGAGCACTGCATCATATTCCTTCTGCATGTCAAGCATGGAGCCGAAGTTCGAGCACACCTCCATGGTGTTCTCGAACTTGGTGCGGTCACCAGCCGACCACCCGAGGAAGAAGGCCCTCCAGCCAATACCCCAAGGGAAGGGGTTGGCGTTGGAGCTGGAGCTAGAGCTCATGGCGATGGAGAGGAGGAAAGTTGATAGTGAGAGAAGAGAGGGGGTGGGTAAGTAGTGCTGGGCAGGGTGAGTAAATATAGGCGCGATGGAGAAGAGGAAGAGTGACAGTCATGCCGTTTTAACTACATGCTCTTCAGTAAGCCATGTACTCTGTGCTGTGCCTGACATCATGAATTGTGTGCAGATCGAGGAGAGCAATGAGATGGGCACGGAGGTGCTCCCGGCCGTTGACAACAAGGGCAAGCAGCCCCTTCATCCAATGCCCGATGAGGTTGTGCTGCCGCCCACCACCGAGGAAGACCCGAAGACGCCTGAGGTTGGTGACGACGAGGGCATGGAGGAGCCTCCCAACAACAAGCGCCGCAACTACGGCCACTACCACCAGGAGGATGGCCCAACTCACTTCTGCAAGGTCATCCTTGCACCGAAGCTTGAGTGCGTCCCCATGCCCCTGGACTTCACCAAGCACTTCGTCGCGGTGCCGACGGAGTTCAATCTCAGGAACAACACCGTCTGCTCCTGGAAGGTGACAGTGAAGCTGATGAACGGCAGGGTGACCCAGGATCAGGGTTGGGCCACCTACGCAACCGTTCATCGGATCAAGATCGGCTACATGGTGACCTTCAAGCTCCTCACTCCCGACACCCTCAAGGTCATCATCTTCGACGACGATGGCATTGAGGTTGTCAACAAGTGCGGGAAGCACGACGAAGCCTTCGCCGCCAAGGACTAGGGCCGGGCACCTCCTTCCTAAGTACTATCGAGTCTGCTTTGAACTGTTTATGGTTTATGCGTTGAACTGTTATGAAGTGTGGTACTGCTTATCTGAATTCTGCTGTTAAGTAGTTGATGCTCTATTTATACTCTGCTCTGCTTATGATGTGTGCTACATGGTTGTGCCGAAGTGTGCTGGTAACCTCACCAACTAGCCAAAGAGGTTACCACACACCAGGCGTTGCATAGAACCAAACACCATGCCTTGGGTTTGTCCACTAACATGCAGGCAACCAAATACCAGGCAGTGTGGTTCAGCCCATGCAGGCAGGAGGGCATGTAGGCAACCAAACAACTTGCAGATGGTGCATTTGAGGCTGCATTTGCATAGCCAGGCTGAGTTGAGAAGGCTATGCAATGCAGCTACTGTAGACTACGACAACCAAACACGCCCGTAGTGAGTTCACCCTTGACTTGGCTCCTATAGGGCTAGAATTCGAGCCGAGTCGAGCCAGCTCGGCTTGACTCGCTAGAGCTAGTTTTGTTAACGAGCTAGCTTGACTCGGCTCGTTATTATAACGAGCTCAAATCCAAGATTGGCTCGACTCGTATAACTCGCGAGCCGGCTCGTTTAGCTTGTTAAGCTCGTTAAAGATATGAACATAAAACCCTCAAATATTATAAAAATGATTATGCATATATTAAACATATATATCATTAAACAATAGTAATTTCCTTGTAATGCATGAGTCTCCTAGGCGGCTAGGCCTTGTGTTATGCGCCTGGGACATAGGGTGCTGAGTGGCTGATCTTTTTTGTATTGGGAGTGGCTGATCTTTTGTACCGAGCCTAACGAGTTACACGAGTACTCGTGAGATTGACTCGTTTAACTTGGTCTATAAACGATATTAAACTAAAGCTCGGCTCGACTCATTATCATTCGAGTTCGAGTCAATTCGAGCCGAGTCACGAGCTACTCGTTTAGCTCGCGAGCTTCGAGCTTTTTTTCCAGCCCTAGGCTCCTACCTCCCTTGTGTTTGGGGCATCCTCGTTGACTCACCCCGTGACTCCGCCAACTCTGGCGAAGAAGCGGTTGCTGTCGCCAATGTCAGCTGCTTTTGCTCTGTCATGTTGGCAGCGGCCAACTTTCATCCAATTATGCAGATCACGAGATCTTGTGCCGCGCCGCCTCCGTTGAGCGAATAAGATGATCGACAGCCGCCACATGGCCGGGGACAAGTCGGGGAGAGGGGGTATTGGGTTACCGAGACGTAGTTAGGGTGGGAGGCGGTCATGGCGGCGGTGGTCTCATCAAGTTGGGAGGTGGTGACGCCCCTGTAGATGCCAACGCAAATCTTCTACGCACAAGCACGAGATCGCATCGGTGTTGGCTGAGGCCGTATGCAAGCTTATTGATCCGCGACATGATCCTTTTGAAGTGCATCGCCTCATATCGCTCATCGTGCTTCACAATGTATCATCTTGCTCCTTCGCTCCGCCGACCTTCTGTCGAAAATTTCGCGAGCATCGTTCATAGTGGGCGGCAGTAGGGATCAGGGTTTGGGAATCAAGGAACGGGGAGGGAGGGGAATGCGATGATGGATTTGGAACGGCTTCGAGGGACTGAAACATATGCGGTGTGATGAGTTTGAAAAGAAAGGAGATTGGGATTCTTTTGAGAGTGGGAGGAAGGGGGAGAAGTGCTTTGGAGGAGGAGCGAGGGAGCAGGTCGAGTAGTTTCACTCGCGGTTTTGGGTGGGGGCGATAGGTGGTGGTGGAAGCCCGTGTGACTTCTTATGTGGAGCAGGATGCCACGTTTCAGTAAGAGAGAGCATAGGAACGCGTTGTTTCCTCCGTCTGTTGGCTCCATCTGTGGTTGACCCTGTTTGAAAAGCATGAATTTCGTTTGCTGTTTGCCTAAGAATTTGATGAAGGGTCATTTGATCTTCGCAATAATTGCAACAAACTCTTTATTTTGCAAAACAAATTCCAATCTTCACAGTTCTCGTTGCCTAGTGTTTTTTTACTGAACCTTTCCTAGTTGAAGAATCAAATTGCTTCCTGTAAGTTAGGTTCCACACCGCAAGCCCATGACTAATCTAACCACCTATTATAACAGTCTAGGGCCTTGCCTTGTTCTCAAGATTTTGTCGCGAGGAACATGGTGATTCAAATCAGGTTTTTAGTACCGATACTTGCTATACCATTGAAAACATGCTTGGATTAGTGTTAAATTTTGGCATTCCAATGTTTGGAATTGGTCCAAATATAGGCTACTAATTGGTTGGCTACAAAATTCATGTGGCCACACTCATATAGACTTGTCTGCTTTGGCAATTCTTCGCATTGCCAAACTTTTAATAGCCTCCGCGTCGCCCCCCGCTCAGGTGACTCGGGTGGCTCCCCAACCCTAGCCACCGCCGAGGCCTAGCTCATCTTCCTCCCTTCCTCCCGCCGCCGCCGGAGGACGCCGCCGGCTTGCGCCCGGAGGCCGACGGCAGTGGCGGGGGCCCTTCCTCCCTCCCGCGTCTCAGGGGTGGCGGGGCCCCAACATGTGTGGAGGTGCGGCCGATCTAGAAGCGACGGCGATGACTTCGACGGCGACGGCGGTCGGCCTGGCCTCGGGCCACAGGCGGCTCCTTGCGGCGGCTGGCCCGGATCGGGCGGCGGCGCGATGCGGTCTTCGGCGGTATGTCATCTGGCCTTAGACCAACACTCTCGCCAAGTGCAATATGAGCCGTTGATCTAGACCACAACCCTTCTTGATTTGTGGTAAACTCCGTCCAGGTATGTAAGTTGCAATGATGCCTTGTGGGCTAGTTATTGATGAGGACATCAATACCATTGTTACACCCACATCCCCTACTGCTACATATACTGGACCAATTACTAGAGCTCGCGCACGCCAATTAAATTTCAGGTACTTTCGTTTCTTGGTAATGATTCTAATGTTCATGAGAATATGATGCTGCCTAAATTGGATACATTTGTTTTGCTTACAAATGAAGGGCCTGGCATGGATAAGAGGGATGAACACTGGAGCAAGACCAAGCATGGAGAGGATGGCATGCGCAAGGGGAACAAGAACGGAGCTACAAGTGATGATTTCAAGACTTTGAAGCCACCATAATGAGTGCATGAAGCCTTGGATGAAATATACAAGATGCCACTTCATAAATTTCGTCCAAAGGCTATTCTAGGTGACGCGTCACCTTATTATTGGGCCAGGCCCATGTAATTTCGAAATACATAAGTATAGGCTGTTTTTAGAGTCCGTATGTGTGGGGAAACAAGAGATAGGTTTGGTTTGGGACCCCTTCCCTAAGGGCCACGAAATTCCCCCCTCTTCCTCCATATATACAGCCCTTAGGGCACCGTTTAGACTTTGGGTTTTGTTTAGATTAAAAGTTCGCCATAGCTGCAACTTCGCGTACTTCGTTTGTGTTCAACGACCAGACAAAGGCGTCACAGAACCCCACCTTGATCAATAAAGCTTTCCTCTTATATTCGCAATATCCAGATTGCAATATTAGTTTCTTGCTTGTTCTTCATTTGCCTGCAGGAAACAGACCTTCATGGTCAGGTTGATCGTGCTCCGGCATGGTCAATAACCTCTCGGAGTTGGTTTAGCGATTGCTAAGGCGCGACGTCCTCGCACGTTCGTAGTCGGATCGTCAAAGTCGACTTCCTCCAAAACGATAGCCACCATCTCATCGAAAGACGGGACACCTTTGCCTCTATCAGTTATATACACCGACTCTCTCACCCACGCCTCCTATCGCTAGCGAGGTGGTACTAAACCAAACCAGAGCGTCCTGCGGTGATGGCCCGATCCATGTTTCACATTTTTATGTTTGTTTGTTTCATTTTTTCTTACTTTTCTATTTAACATTTTCCTTTTCACTTTCCTTCTCATTTGTATTGTGTTCTTTTCATCTAATTGGCATTTATATTTCACTTTTAACATTTTCTGCATGTTTTTCCTCGTACTTTTACTATAAAAATCCCTTGTTCCTGTCATTAAAGTGAACTTTGTTTTGAAGAGGTTTGAGCAGACAACCATTGAGAATGGAGCCGTTGGGAGCACCCGGTAAGGCGATTGAAAGGGCAAGCCGAGGAAACTTGTGCCTGGGCCTCTTGGTTCCTCTCCCCCGGGCAACGCCAGATCCTACGCACCTCCGTCTCCATCTTCGGTCCCGATTTGGCGGGATGCATCATGCCCCCATTGATCTTCTTGCTGCGTGCAATAACCACCACAAATTCATGTAGTGAGTCCATCCTTGATTTGGATCCTGCCTCCCTTGTGCTTGGGGGCATCCAGGTCCACTCCCCTTGCGAATCGACAAACTCCGATGAAGAAGTGGTCATCGCCACCAATGTCAACCGCCTCCGCTCCGTCATGATGGTGGTGCCCAACTTCCGTCCAGTTCTGCAGAGCACCTCATCTTGTGACGCACCGCCTCTATTGACTGTACAAGATGCTTGACGATCGCCATGCAGCCAAGGACAAGTAGTGTGATGCCCCTGATTCAATCGTACACTAATCATGTACGCAAACGTGTACGATCAAGATCAGGGACTCACGGGAATATATCACAACACAACTCTAAAACATAAATAAGTCATACAAGCATCATAATACAAGCCAGGGGCCTCGAGGGCTCGAATACAAGTGCTCGATCATAGACGAGTCAGCGGAAACAACAATATCTGAGCACAGACATAAGTTAAACAAGTTTGCCTTAAGAAGGCTAGCACAAACTGGGATACAGATCGAAAGAGGCGTAGGCCTCCTGCCTGGGATCCTCCTAAACTACTCCTGATCGTCGTCAGCGGGCTGCACGTAGTAGTAGGCACCTCCGGTGCAGTAGGAGTCGTCGTCGACGGTGGCGTCTGGCTCCTGGGCTCCAGCATCTGGTTGCGACAACAAGGTAGAAAGGAAGGGGGAAAAGAGGGAGAAAAGCAACCGTGAGTACTCATCCAAAGTACTCGCAAGCAAGGAGCTACACTACATATGCATGGATATATGTGTAAAGGGCCATATCGATGGACTGAACTGCAGAATGCCAGAATAAGAGGGGGATAGCTAATCCTGTCGAAGACTACGCTTCAGGCCACCTCCATCTTGCAGCATGTAGAAGAGAGTAGATGGTAAGTTCACCAAGTAGCATCGTATAGCATAATCCTACCCGGCGATCCCCTCCTCGTCACCCTGTTAGAGAGCGATCACCGGGTTGTATCTGGTACTTGGAAGGGTGTGTTTTATTAAGTATCCGGTTCTAGTTGTCATAAGGTCAAGGTACAACTCCGGGTCGTCCTTTTACCGAGGGACATGACTATTCGAATAGATAAACTTCCCTGCAGGGGTGCACCACATAACCCAACACGCTTGATCCCATTTGGCCGGACACACTTTCCTGGGTCATGCCCGGCCTCGGAAGATCAACAAGTCGCAGCCCTACCTAGGCACAACAGAGAGGTCAGCACGCCGGTCTAAATCCTATGACGCAGGGGTCTGGGCCCATCGCCCATTGCACACCCGCACGTTGCGAGGGCGGCCGGAAGCAGACCTAGCAACCTCCATTACAAAGGAAGTCACGTTACACGGTCCAATCTGGCGCGCGCCGCTCAGTCGCTGACGTCACGAAGGCTTCGGCTGATACCACGACGTCGAGTGCCCATAACTGCTCCCGCGTAGTTGGTTAGTGCGTATAGACCAAATGGCCAGACTCAGATCAAATACCAAGATCTCGTTAAGCGTGTTAATTGATGTAACCGCAGACACCGACCAGGGCCAGGCCCACCTCTCACCTAGGCGGTCTCAACCTGCCCTGTCGCTCCACCACAAAGATCCACCCAGAGGGCCGTCGGGACAAAGGTCCTTTCAGCCCCCAATCCGTGAATCACTCGCGGGTACTCCACGAGCCGACCCGACTTTTAGTCACCACATGTATCATGTATAAAGTATATAGTATATACCCGTGACCACCTCCCGAGTGATCACGGCCCGATAGTATAGCATGGCAGACGGACAAGAATGTAGGGCCACTGATGGAATACTAGCATCCTATACTAAGCATGTAGGATTGCAGGTAAATGTAACAACAATAGTAGCAAAGACAGGCTATGCATCAGGGTAGGATTAACGGAAAGCAGTAACATGCTACACTACTCTAATGCAAGCAGTAGAGAGAAGAATAGGCGATATCTGGTGATCAAGGGGGGGGGGGTTTGCCTGGTTGCTCTGGCAAGAAGGAGGGGTCGTCAACTCCGTAGTCGAACTGGGCAGCAGCAGCGTTGGTCTCGTAGTCTACCGGAGAGAAGAGGGGGAAGAAATAGTAAATGCAATGCAAACATAAGCATGACGGTGCATGACATGACAATGAGCGGTGTTAGGTGTGCCCTAACGCGGTAGTAGGTGATACCGGCGAAAGGGGGAAACATCCGGGAAAGTATCCCCGTGTTTCACGTTTTCGGACAGATGAGCCGGAGGTGAAATGTTGCAGGTTCGCTATGCTAGAGATGTGTGGCGGACGAACCGGCTGCGTATTCGGATTCGTCTCGTCGTTCTGAGCAACTTTCATGTACAAAACATTTTCATCCGAGTTACGGTTTATTTTATATTAATTTTTAAAGTTTTAAATCATTTTCTAAATTATTATTATCAAATTAATTCGAAATTAGTATTATTGCATCAGCATGACGTCAGCAGTCAACAGAGGGGTTGACTGGTCAATCTGACATGTGGGTCCCAGCTGTCATTGACTGTTAACTAACCTAACAGATTAATTAACTAACCTAAGTGATTAAGTTAATCGACACAGGATTAATTAAGTTAATTAGTTAAGTAATAAATTAATTAATTATTTTCTTAATTATTATTCTTTTTTATTCTTTTTTTATAAAACGTTTAAGGGCGGGGCCCGCCTGTCATTGGCCCCTGGGGGCTTAGTGGATTGGGCGCTGGCGAAACGGGGCAGAGCCCCGGGCGCCCGACTGGGCGCTGCGGGTGCCAGCAGTCACGGGGCCGGCCAGCGAGGGGGCCGTGGCCGCGGCGAGACCGGCCGCCAGTGGCCGGAGCGGGAGGGATGGGAGGAACACCGGGCGGCGCCGGAGCGGGGTAGGGCGAGGCCAGGTTGGGTCCGGCAGAGCGGCCGACATGTGTGGGGCCGCGGGCGACCAACGGCAAAGCCGCCGGCGAGGCGTTGCCTCGACGCGAGGCGCGCGCGGCCAGGAGCAGGGGGAGGCGTGCGACGGGCGCCGGAGCGAGCGACGTGCGCGCGTGTGCGCTGGACGTGGCCGTGAGCGCGTGCGCGAGGAAGACATGAGGAGGGGAGGAGGGGCGCGTGCTCACGGTGACCGTAGGGGAGTGGCAGCGGGGCGCGAGGTGGAGGTTGGAGACATCGTACGCAGGGGAGGCAGGCCGGCGGGGAGGTCCGGCGAGGTCTTCGGTCGGGGTCGAGGCGGCAATGGCGGGACGGCGCCGGGAGGAAGCAGAGGCGCCAGGAGGCCGGTTGGGGAGGAGGGTTGAGGAGGCGGTGTGGGGAGGCGACGAGGAGGCGCCGGCCGGCGATGAGGCGTAGGGACGAGGCGGCGGGGTCGGGCCCCCACGCTCCGATCCGATCTGGAGCGGGGGGAAGGCAGAGGAGGAGTGGGACGAGGGGGAGGGAGTGGGGGCGAGTGGGAGTAGTGGGGGTGGCGCTAGGTCACGGGGAGGGGAGGAGGCCTAGTAGGCCAGGGGGTGCGGGAGTGGGTCGGCTGGGCCGACTGGCTCCTTCGGCCAACTGGGCCAAGGCCCAGTCGGGGGGGGGGTTGTCTTTTATTTCTTTTTACTTATTTCTTTACTGTTTTCATTTGAAGTTTCTTTTATTTTAGTTTTATAAAATACCCAGTCAGCACCTAAATTAGTATTGCTAATCAGTCCACTGCCACAATTATTTTGGCACACTAATAATTTAGTTTTATTATTATAACTTTATAAAGGCGTCTAATTAATTGTTTTTGCTGTTATTTCTATTACTTTAGTGCATTTAAATATTTTATTAAAAGATAATTTATCCACCAACATTTACTAAGGATTATTTGACACATTAGGAACAATTTAGTTTTGACTTTTGAAAACTTTAATTGTTTAACTTAAATTCAAATTTTGAATATGAATCGTTTCGAACTAACGCGAGATTATCAACAGTAATCTGAGGTGACGTGGCATCGTTAACGTGGGGTTACTGTAGCCTAATTATCCGGGCGTCACAATTCTCCTCCACTACAAGAAATCTCGTCCCGAGATTTAAGCGGTGGAGTAAGGGGGGAAGGTGTTGGTAGCGAAAAACCTAACGAGTCTTCTCGGTCTTGGCTGCCCTTTCGAAGAGGTTGATCCCTTTCGTTGATGTCTTCATTTCTCTGTTTCAAGTCACCATGATCCAGTCGTCATCCTTTCTTCGGGATCTCCATCGTCCTACGAACGTGACCAAGGGTGAAAACTCCGGAAGAACGCATATCCACAAAGTTGGGCATCTGACGGTGAACTCAATGGGAAATACACAAGGTACCCCACGAGTTGTATTTCAGTGAATTCGTTGAGTGCAATATACGATGGTACCAAAGTTTCAAACGAGTAGGCAATCATTCGATGACTAGACAGAAGCTAGAATGGGGGTTTGAACAACGAGAATAACAATGTGTTTGATTCCAGGATGAATAATGGTATAGCATTCAGCTCGTGAATCACATACGAAGCCAGGTGCAAAGGATACATTAGAATCCGGGTTATAAAGAAGAGTCAGGTTTCGATCCAGTGGACCTATGGGTTATGGGCCCACCATGTGGGTTAAAAGTAGGAAGGCGATGACGTCTTACACGATCATGTAAGCAAGGCATGTCAGAGGATAGCCTATCAGTTATGTCGACAACAACATCGATTCCAAGGGCGAGGGACGAGGAGAACCATTTTCCTGCTCGTTGAACGAGGCGGACCAATAGGCAAAGTTCTCATCCATCGGTGGTTACCAGAATGTCATCAACAAATGTAACAGGTTCTTTCTGACAGAATTGTACACCGAGGTGTTTACAAAAGCAGGAGAATATTACTGCTTAGATCATATAGATCACAAGAAAGGTTAAACCAAACAATGGAAAGGAAAATATGATTACCAGGTTAAACAGAACAATGGAAAGGAAAATGTGTTTAAACATATTTCAGGGGTATATCCTTCTCAAGGACAAGCAGAACATGGCATACATGGTAGGAGAGCAAGTACCCAACCATTCAGATAAGAGGCAAGGATTAATCAAGATGTTACCCATACAACGGTGTTTGGATAACTGACTAAGAAACATTTAGCACCGCGCCTCCAATGTTCTTGTTGATGAGCAGGGTATCATAGTCATGCTTCGAGGTAGCAATGATATGGTGTTTCAATCAAGGGCCGGACTTTGGATACACAAATGATCCATCAGGAGCAACTTATAAAATAAGTCCTACAATTTCCTCCAGGAAGAATGGTTATCCTTGCAGAAGAAATTATAATGATAGGTCCTCCAGCCAGGGGTGCTAGGCATGACATCATATTACCAGGTCATCAAAGGACCAACATCATAACTCCTGGAAAGTTGTCCCCACCATCATATCTGACCGAGATTTCAGATCTGATTGGTGTCATGATACCTCAGACTCAGGATGTCCAAGAAGAAAAGGTGCGACACAAATCGACGAAATGACATTGCAAGATTCTCGGGAAATGAACTATGGGAGCGGGTTCCTAAAACAATAGTTCATCATTAAACCAAGGAGGGGATGAGGAGGTGGCTGATGGGCTCAGTGACAATTCATCGAGAATTCCAAACAGATGGATTTCCACAATAATGTGAACAAGAAGATGACACTTGTCAATTCAAATGATATAATGTTGTATGCTCGAGGAAAACATACACCATCAATCATTAGTTGAAAGGTGTGCCAGAAATATGACCTTAGGCAGCAAGATCAATGTTACAGTGACGATTCAATAACTAGCAGTCTAAGAATGAACTGTCGATCATTAACTTCAAAGCAATAGGGTTGCTAGAAGTACAGAACTCAAGCAGCATCCTTATCATATTGGTATCCTGGTTAAAAACAACACGAGGACCAAGGAAGAATGGTGATGGTGAGAAGTATCATCATACCGAGAATTTCTAAGAGGTGGAGCAATCCCCTCAACATTCTCGACAGAAAAGACAATAATACTTCAAGGCAGAACACAACACTAGCTGGAGAGCAAGTTGTATTCATAATGTGGACAAGTTCGCGATGAAAGGAAGTCAAAGGTGTTGTCGATGATAATAACAATCATCGAGGGCAAGGAGGGTATTTCTCATCATGAATACAGTTGACATCTCGGAAGAAGTCAAAGTGTTGAAGGTGATCCGACACATTTGCCGGGAGGTTTCAAGAGGATGCAATCAAACAACAACGGCAACAAGCAAGGGAATGACGAAGTGGCAAGTTATAGGATCAATATATAAGATGCAAGCTCGGAACCAAGGTTGCCTTTCAAGACAAGCAACATGATGTTGAAAGCTCGACGTAAGGCGTGCTCACACACGGAAGATTTCATGCACCAGAGAAGGACGAGGTAGCACAGTCAAAGATAGCAAGACCATGATGCAGCCGATAGTCTAGGAATGACGAGAATGAGTTCAGAATTTCCTAGTAAAAATACTAGGGGTATTTGATTTGTAGTGCGGAATAATTTCTGACAACAACCCAGAACCCGTAGAGTGATTACGACAAGGAAAGAAATTACTTCAACAAAGTTAGTAAGATGTGGTGCAATGGCAAGACATCTTCGAGATACCGGGGGGTAATACTCGAAGGTAGAACATGATAGAAGTAGAACTGGGTCATTGACCTATGACAGTAGATACTTCAACCTTGCCAAAAATAGACGAGGCACTGGAATGAATTCCCATCAGATATATCAGATCAGGACAGCATGGTCGGAACCATAACTGTAAGGAATCAATTTCAAGAATACCGAAAGAATCATACAACTGGATAATCATTTTTCAAGAAGCTTCCGAGACGATCTACATCATTTTCATGGGCATGAACACAAAGTTCAAGGTCGACTCCCACTTCTTTAATGCATATCATTTCATTCACCTCTCGCTTTGATAAAACTGTAGCGTTGGAATTTTATTTGGTAGAACACCGAAAGAGTATGAATTGTGAAAACTTTCGGGTTCTCACGGATTAGGGGAAGGCATAGGTTCAACCCATCAGGCATCTTAGTAACATATACCACAAGTTTCAAAAGTAATACACAAGCTCGAAGTAGAGCATGGTTGGCCAAGCAGATGATACAATTTACCAAAGGCACTATGTATCAGGGGAAGAACTCACAAGGTGATTGAATATGAAGGACACTGTCGGATAACAATCCAACAATGGATCGGGCGATCCACAACAGAGCTGATGTGAGTATCGGTACTCACTCAGAGGAAGAAGAATGCAGAGCATCAGATTCAAGAATCACCTGATTAGTCTGATGGTTAAATAGAAGGAAATTATGGTTTCCAAAACGAAGGATCAGAAGCAGATGCTCTGATCAAGGATGGATAAGTTGAAAACACTTAGTTGGACAATCAATAAAGGTTTGAATTGCCGAGAACCAACTCATGTCCGGAATGACGTCTGAGTCGGGAAGAAATTTTTAAAAAGGATAACCTGATGACTGTGTGCGCACGCACATATTGAATCAATAGGCTCAAAATGACTAAGACAAGGGATGTTATCGAGGACTACTAGTCATATGGAATTAACCATAATGCAAGCAGGCAAGAATATCAAGAATAACCGGCTGCAGAGGATTTTCGAAAGATCGAAAAGTATCCCGAAGAATTATGTGAGACACATGAACAATTGAGAAGAACGGATCCTCAATAAATGTGAGGAAAAAACCCGTAAGGGTTTTCATGCGAAATAAAACTGCAAGACAGTAAACTCAAAGGATTCTCGGGACAACGGCGAATATTTTGAGGCATCTTGTAACAACAAGAGCGACGAGAAATGATCATGAGAATGACAAGCGCATGCAGATATCCATAGGGATATATCGGTGGCAGTGAATTGCAAAGGCGATGAGCACAAGGGTCTCTGGGAAAATATCGAGGGATATCCTCAGAATCTTCTGACGAAGCAGGTGATCTTCCGGAATGAGGACTCTCCGAGAGAAATAGTTACGAGAACCTAGAGTTAGAGTTAGCAAAATCATTTAACCTGAATAGAGGAGAGATCAGAGTCCCAGAGTAAAAGGGTTGAGGAGTAAAAGATCCTAATACCACCCAATGGCGAAGTGGGCCCATAACCCACAGGTCCCAGGATCGAAACCTGGCTCTGATACCAACTTGTGACGCCCCCGATTCAATCGTACACTAATCATGCACGCAAACATGTATGATCAAGATCAGGGACTCACGGGAAGATATCACAACACAACTCTAAAACATAAATAAGTCATACAAACATCATAATACAAGCCAGGGGCCTCGAGGGCTCGAATACAAGTGCTCGATCATAGACGAGTCAGCAGAAACAACAATATCTGAGTACTTTGCCTTAAGAAGGCTAGCACAAACTAGGATACAGATCGAAAGAGGCGCAGGCCTCCTGCCTGGGATCCTCCTAAACTACTCCTGATCGTCGTCAGCGGGCTGCACGTAGTAGTAGGCACCTCCGGTGTAGTAGGAGTCGTCGTCGACGGTGGCGTCTGGCTCCTGGGCTCCAGCATCTGGTTGCGACAACCAGGTAGAAAGGAAGGGGGAAAAGAGGGAGAAAAGCAACCGTGAGTACTCATCCAAAGTACTCGCAAGCAAGGAGCTACACTACATATGCATGGGTATATGTGTAAAGGGCCATATCGGTGGACTGAACTGCAGAATGCCAGAATAAGAGGGGGATAGCTAATCCTGTCGAAGACTACGCTTCAGGCCACCTCCATCTTGCAGCATGTAGAAGAGAGTAGATGGTAAGTTCACCATAGCATCGTATAGCATAATCCTACCCGGCGATCCCCTCCTCGTCACCCTGTTAGAGAGCGATCACCGGGTTGTATCTGGTACTTGGAAGGGTGTGTTTTATTATGTATCCGGTTCTAGTTGTCATAAGGTCAAGGTACAACTCCGGGTCATCCTTTTACCGAGGGACATGGCTATTCGAATAGAAAAACTTCCCTACAGGGGTGCACCACATAACCCAACACGCTTGATCCCATTTGGCCGGACACACTTTCCTGGGTCATGCCCGGCCTCGGAAGATCAACACGTCACAGCCCTACCTAGGCACAACAAAGAGGTCAGCACGCCGGTCTAAATCCTATGGCGCAGGGGTCTGGGCCCATCGCCCATTACACACCTGCACGTTGCGAGGGCGGCCGGAAGCAGACCTAGCAACCTCCATTACAAAGGAAGTGATGTTACGCGGTCCAATCTGGCGCGCGCCGCTCAGTCGCTGACGTCACGAAGGCTTCGGCTGATACCACGACGTCGAGTGCCCATAACTGTTCCCGCGTAGTTGGTTAGTGCGTATAGACCAAATGGCCAGACTCAGATCAAATACCAAGATCTCGTTAAGCGTGTTAATTGATGTAACCGCGGACACCGACCAGGGCCAGGCCCACCTGTCACCTAGGCGGTCTCAACCTGCCCTGTCGCTCCGCCACAAAGATCCACCTAGAGGGCCGTCGGGACAAAGATCCTTTCAGCCCCCAATCCATGAATCACTCGCGGGTACTCCACGAGCCGACCCGACTTTTAGTTACCACATGTATCATGTATAAAGTATATAGTATATACCCGTGACCACCTCCCGAGTGATCACGGCCCGATAGTATAGCATGGCAGACGGACAAGAATGTAGGGCCACTGATGGAATACTAGCATCCTATACTAAGCATGTAGGATTGCAGGTAAAGGTAACAACAGTAGTAGCAAAGACAGGCTATGCATCAGGGTAGGATTAACGGAAAGCAGTAACATGGTACACTACTCTAATGCAAGCAGTAGAGAGAAGAATAGGCGATATCTGGTGATCAAGGGGGGGCTTGCCTGGTTGCTCTGGCAAGAAGGAGGGGTCGTCAACTCCGTAGTCGAACTGGGCAGCAGCAGCGTCGGTCTCGTAGTCTACCGGAGAGAAGAGGGGGAAGAAACAGTAAATGCAATGCAAACATAAGCATGACGATGCATGACATGACAATGAGCGGTGTTAGGTGTGCCCTAACGCGGTAGTAGGTGATACCAGCGAAAGGGGGAAACATCCGAGAAAGTATCCCCGTGTTTCACGTTTTTGGACAGATGAGCCGGAGGTGAAATGTTGCAGGTTCGCTATGCTAGGGATGTGTGGCGGACGAACGGGCTGCGTATTCGGATTCGTCTCGTCGTTCTGAGCAACTTTCATGTACAAAACATTTTCATCCGAGTTACGGTTTATATTATATTAATTTTTAAAGTTTTAAATCATTTTCTAAATTATTATTATCAAATTAATTTGAAATTAGTATTATGGCATCAGCATGACGTCAGCATGACATCAGCAGTCAACAGAGGGGTTGACTGGTCAATCTGACACGTGGGTCCCAGCTGTCATTGACTATTAACTAACCTAAAAGATTATTTAACTAACCTAAGTGATTAAGTTAATCTGATCAGGATTAATTAAGTTAATTAATTAAGTAATAAATAAATCAATTATATTCTTAATTATTATTCTTTTATTATAAAATGTTTAAGGGCGGGGCCCGCCTGTCATTGGCCCCTAGGGGCTTAGTGGATCGGGCGCTCGCGAAATGGGGCAAAGCCCCGGGCGCCCGACTGTGCACTGTTGGTGCCAGCGGTCACGGGGCCGGCCAGCGAGGGGGCCGTGGCCGCGGCGAGACTGGCCGCCAGTGGCCGGAGCGGGAGGGATGGGAGGAACACCGGGCGGCGCCGGAGCGGGGTAGGGCGAGGCTAGGTTGGGTCCGGCAGAGCGGCCGACAGGTGTGGGGCCGCGGGCGACCAACGGCAAAGCCGTCGGCGAGGCGTTGCCTCGACGCGAGGCGCGCGCGTTCAGGAGCAGGGGGAGGCGTGCGACGGGCGCCGGAGCGAGCGACGTGCGCGCGTGTGCGCTGGAGGTGGCCATGGCCGTGAGCGCGTGCGCGAGGAAGACAGGAGGAGGGGAGGAGGGGCGCGTGCTCACGGTGGCCGTAGGGGAGTTGCAGCGGGGCGCGAGGTGGAGGTTGGAGACGTCGTACGCAGGGGAGGCAGGCCGGCGGGGAGGTCCGGCGAGGTCTTCGGGCGACGGGGTCGGGGTCGAGGCGGCGATGGCGGGAAGGCGCCGGGAGGAAGCAGAGGCACCAGGAGGCCGGTTGGGGAGGAGGGTTGAGGAGGCGGTGTGGGGAGGCGACGAGGAGGCGCCGGCCGGCGACGAGGCGTAGGGACGAGGCGGCGGGGTCGGGCCCCCACGCTCCGATCCGATCTGGATCGGGGGGAAGGCAGAGGAGGAGTGGGACGAGGGGGAGGGAGTGGGGGCGAGTGGGAGTAGTGGGGGTGGCGCTAGGTCACGGGGAGGGGAGGAGGCCTAGTAGGCCAGGGGGTGCGGGAGTGGGTCGGCTGGGCCGACTGGCTCCTTCGGCCAACTGGGCCAAGGCCCAGTCTGGGGTTGTCTTTTATTTCTTTTTACTTATTTCTTTACTGTTTTCATTTGAAGTTTCTTTTATTTTAGTTTTATAAAATACCCAGTCAGCACCTAAATTAGTATTGCTAATCAGTCCACTGCCACAATTATTTTGGCACACTACTAATTTAGTTTTATTATTATAACTTTATAAAGGCGTCTAATTAATTGTTTTTGCTGTCATTTCTATTACTTTAGTGCATTTAAATATTTTATTAAAAGATAATTTATCCACCAACATTTACGAAGGATTATTTGACACATTAGGAACAATTTAGTTTTGACTTTTGAAAACTTTAATTGTTTAACTTAAATTCAAATTTTGAATATGAATCGTTACGAACTAACGCGAGATTATCAACAGTAATCTGAGGTGAGATGGCATCATTAACGTGGGGTTACTATAGCCTAATTATCCGGGCGTTACAAGTAGAGGAGAGGGGGAATTTGGTTACCGGGGTGGGAGGCGTTCATGGCAGTGATGATGTTGGCAGCGATCTCATCGAGCTGCGAGGTGGTGACGCCCCTGTAGATGCATGCGCATACCTTCTACCCGACAAGCGCGGGATCGTAGTGGTTCTGGTTGAGGTCGTACGCGAGCTTCTTGAGACATGTCGTGATCTTGTCGAAGTGCACCACCTCCAACCACACACCGCCCTTCACCACATACATCTTCTCCACCACCTGGCCGGCCTTCGGTCAAACATTGGGCGGGCATGGGTCATAGCGAGCGGCAGGAGGGGCCCAGGGTCCGGGAATTGGAGAACAAGGGGAGATGGCGGTGAGGGATTTGGAATGGCTCAAAGGGACCGACGCATGTGTGGTGCGATGATTTTGAAAAGAAAGGATGAAGGGGGTTATGAGAGTGGGAGGAAGGGTGGAGAAGTGCTTTGGAGGAGGAGCGCTGGATTAGTGGAGTATTTTCACAATTTCACGTGTGGTTTTATGTGGGGGCGGTTGGTTATGGTGGAAGCCCGTGCGACTGCTTATGTGAAGCGAGACGCCATATTTCACTCACAGTGAGAGCACGGGAGCGTGTCATGTCCTCCGTCTGTCAGCTCCATCAGTGGTCCACCCTATTTGAAAAGCATGAACTTCATTCGCTAGTTGCCAAATAAATTGACTACGGATTGTTTGATCTTCGCATGAATCGGAATAAAATTTCATTTTTGTGTGGAAAAAATTCTACTCTTCATAGTTCTCGTTGCCTCTTTTAGCGAATGTTGCCTAGCTGAAGAATGGTATTGCTTCCCGTAAGTTACTGGTCACATCGCAAGCCCGTGATTAAGCTTACCACCTATTTATAACAGTTTAGGGTCTTGCCTTGTTTTGAAGATTTCTTCGCAAGGAATATGATGAATCAAATCAGATTTGTAATACCGCTATTCAATATAGCATTGAAAACTTGCTTGGTTTAGTGCCAAAGTTTGGTATTGGCCCAAATATTGGCTGGCTACAAAATTCATGTGGCCACACTCACATAGAGTTGTATGTTTTGGAAATTCTTGGCATTGCAAAACTTTTAATAGCAAAAAAATACCATGTATACTTGCTTGACCAAGTAGAAGCAACTTGAAAACGTGCATAGGTGCAATGATCAAATTCTAAAGTTTAATTTTGATGGATTGGCAGGGGCCGCGCGAGCGCATACCCCCTCTACCATAAATTTTGACGTCCATTCTCCCAATTGGGGAGATGATAGACCAACATGCTCGCCAAGTGCAATGTGAGCCATTGATCTAGGCCACGACCCTTCTTGATCAGTCGTAAACCCCGTCTAGGTATTTAAGTTGCACTAGTGCTCCGTGGGCTAGTTATATACACCAGCTCTCCCACCTCCGCCTCTCTCGCTAGCGAGGTGGTACTAAACTAGACCAGATCGAGTGTCGCACAGTGATGGCCTGACCCATCTGCCAGTTTCCTTCTTTATGTTTTTTCATTCTATTTATTTTTTTCCTTTTCACTTTTCTTCTGATTTGTATTTCCTTCTTCATCTAATTGGCATTTATGTTTCACTTTTTAATATTGTCTACATGTTTTCCTCGTACTATAAAATCCCTTTTTGGTGTCATTAAAGTGAACTTTTTAAAGAGGGTTGGAGCAGACAGTCTTCGAGAATGGAGTCATTGTGTGAGTAGCCACCATGACCACGTGTGAGTACTTTCCATAGGACCTTAGGGTCCGCTCTCTCTCTCTCTCTCTCTCTCTCTCTCTCTCGCTCTCGTGATTCAGTACAAAATTCCCGTGAGCTGCCTCACATGATCGGGATCAATGCTATGTAATCGGTTGTGTGTTTGTTGGGATATGATAAATTGTCACTGTATGATCAGATTCTTTGATTGAATTATATTGAATCTTCTGAAGTTTCTTTCCTGCATAATTAAGTAGCTATGTATGCTCTCCGATCTATTTGCTGTCCCTGGCCAAGTTTGATAGGTAGTTATTTAGTGGTGGTGATGCAAAACACCTACTCATCTATCTTGGCCAGAGAAGACTCATAGACCGGAAAGCATAAAATAGGTATTTAATTATGCAGCAAATAAACTTCAAGAGATTCAATAGAAATCAATGAACAATCTGATCATAAACCCTCAATTCATGGGATCCCAACAAGCACACCACAAGAATTACATCGGATTGATCTCATAAGAGAACATGGTATTGAAGATCAAAGATTCAGAGAGAGAAAACCATCTAACTACTACTATGGACCCATAGGTCCTGTAGGAACTACTCACACATCATCATGGAGGCAACAAGGTTGATGAATATGGCCACCCCGATGGTTTCCCCCTCCGGTGGAACTCCGGAGCAGGGCTCCAGATGGGAAGACTTCTGAACACAGGCTTACAACAGCAATAAAATTATATTAGGTTTGTTTTTTAGATCCATCTATTTTCCGTTTCGTGTTTCCTTGCCTGAGTAGGTCTCGAAAAAAAGAGTCTGGAGACCCCCGGGCAATTTTTAGGCCAGAATTTTGGCAACCAAAAATATTTTTTAGGCTTTTCTGAGTCTTTTGAGCCACGTGCCATCATAGTGATTTTTTGTCGCACTTTTTCATCGTCGCTGCCCTGATTTCTGAAAAAATAGTCAAAAAATTTCATGCCCATCCTGTCATTTTGACCTCAGAAGAGTTTTGAGACACTCGCCATTATAGTGATTTTTCGCAAAAAAAAGAAAAAAAAGAGGAGCGCATAAAAAAGAGCGCCAAAAAAAACAGAGCAATTTTTTCCCAAAGTGTGCTTTTCCCTTGTTTACGTGCAGCGCCGTGATTTTGTTCGTGTTCTAGGCTCGCATCTCTAGTACTGTCTAGCCTAGGACCAACAGAGTACCGTCGTTGAGCGTTTATTCAACTTTGCATCTCTGAATTGATTATTGCTGACCCTTTTTGCTACCATATTATAAGCCTTCCCAGCTCCACATACATCTACGTCGTGCGTTTGACTCTCCCTGGGGATTTCTCTATCCAAGCTTTGAGAGTTTTGACTACAACGGTTGCCGCTCACCACCTGCTGCTTGGTAAGAACTGGTAAGAATTTGAGATTTGCTTGACGGATTTGTGACGCCCCACCATTTTCTAGTAGTCTGTAGGATCATATTCTTGTGTGTTTCTATTGCTGCTAACCATGGCAGGATCACAAGTCGATGAGACTGACTGGGAGAACATGAATAATAAGGAGTTGCATGATAAATTTCAGCAAATGATGACTGAACAGGTGCAAGATGTGCTGAACAATTTTGAAGAGGCCATGGATAAGATAACTGGCTTTGAGAAGACGTTCGAAACAAAGCTCGATAACAAATTTAATGAAGTTCTTGCGCGTCTTCCACAACCACCACCGGCTGCACCTGCCGCACCTGTGCCACAACAACAACAACAACAATGACTACCTCCACGTCGCGAAACAGCCCTCCACCAAGCGAGCCGTGTCCCTCTTTAGCCTGGCTAAACTGTTGGTGCTGCTGTTGATACTTCTGTGGCTCCTGCTGCTGATGAGGAGGAGGATGATTATGTGGGAGATTACGAGGATGAAGTTGATAAAAATCAGAACTACATGCAACCACCAACACCCAGTCGTCCACATGCAAATAATCGCAATGGTAGGGCTGCATTACCAGCTCAGGTACGAGATCATGACCATCTTCCTAAACTGAAATTGAATATTCCACCATTTGAGGGTAAATATGTTCCTGATATATATCTTACTTGGGAGTTAGAAACCGAACAATGTTTTACATGTTTAGAATATCCCGAGGAGAGACGTGTTGCTGCTGCACTTTGTGCTTTCACTAGTTTTGCTTGTGTGTGGTGGTCTGAACATCGTAGGTTATATCCGAATAATCCAACTACTTGGGCTGCTTTGAAAACTGCTATGCGTACTCGTTGGGTTCCACCATATTATGAACGTGAATTACTTCAAAAATTGCAGCGTTTAAGACAAGGAAAAAATTATGTAGAGGAATATTATCAGGAATTACAAACTGGCATGATTAGATGTGGTATTGTTGAGGATAATGAAGCTATGCTTGCACGTTTTATGAGTGGATTAAATAGAGAGATTCAGACCATTCTAGAGTATAAGGAGTATAATAATATCACTCGTTTATTCCATCTTGCTTGTAAAGCTGAACGTGAAGTGCAGGATCGACAGGCATTGGCGCGAACTAACTTTTCTGCAGGTTGACCTTCATCATGGACACCACGTGCATCCTCTACTTCCATTGCACCATCACCTCCATCAGGTGCCACCTCCAACCGTGATACAAGAAAGCAGGCACAACCACCACTATCTGCCAAGAGCACACCTGTCGGGCCTGCACAGAGCTCTTCTTCTTCCATGGCATCAACAGGGCACACAAGTGATATTATTTGTCGTCATTGTAAGGGAAGAGGTCATTGTGCGAGAGAATGCAAATCTCAGCGTGTGATGATTGCTTCTGAGGATGGTGGGTATGAGTCCGCTAGTGACTATGATGAGGAGACTTTGGCTCTTATTACACGTGAAGAACACGGTGGAGATGATTCTGATCATGAGACGCAATACATGGCTCCTGAAGATGCTGACAGGTATGAATGTTTGGTTGCTCAACGTGTTTTGAGTGTGCAGGTTACACAACCTGAGCAAAATCAGAGGCATAATTTGTTCCATACAAAGGGAGTTGTGAAGGAACGTTCTATTCTTGTCATCATAGATGGAGGGAGCTGCAACAACTTGGCTAGCATGGAGATTGTGGAGAAGCTATCTCTCACCACAAGACCACATCCACATCCTTACTACATCCAATGGTTCAACAACAGCGGCGAGGTTAAGGTAACACGTACTGTTCGTGTGCATTTTAGTATCTCTACATATGCTGATTATGTTGATTGTGATGTGGTACCTATGCAAGCATGTTCCTTATTACTTGGTAGACCATGGCAATTTGATAAAAATTCTGTACACCATGGTAGAAACAATTAGTATACTCTTGTTCATAAGGATAAAAATATTACTTTGCTTCCTATGCCTCCTGATTCCATTTTGAAAGATGATATTAATAGAGCTAATAAAGCAAAACAGGAGAAAAATAAGAGTGAAAATCAGATTGTGGCAAAAGAATTTGAGCAACAAATGAAGCCTAATAATAAACCATCTAGTGTTGCTTCTGAAATTAAATTGAAAAGTGCATGTTTACTTGCCACCAAATCTGATATTGATGAGCTAGATTTTAGCAAATCTGTTTGCTATGCTTTCGTGTGCAAAGAGGCATTATTTTCATTCGAGGACATGCCTTCCTCTTTGCCCCCTGCTGTCACTAACATTTTGCAGGAGTTCACCGACGTCTTCCCACAAGACGTGCCACCGGGATTACCACCTATTCGAGGGATTAGGTGATCAAATTGACTTAATTCCCGGTGCATCGCTACCCAACCGTGCACCATACCGTACCAATCCAGAGGAGACGAACGAGATTATGCGTCAAGTACAAGAGCTGCTCGACAAAGGTTATATACGCGAATCTCTTTGTCCTTGTGCTGTTCCTATTATACTAGTGCCTAAAAAGGATGGTGAAGGAAATATGCCCTAGAGGCAATAATAAAGTATTATATATTTCCTTATATCATGATAAATGTTTATTATTCATGCTAGAATTGTATTAACCGGAAACATAATACATGTGTGAATACATAGACAAACAGAGTGCCACTAGTATGCCTCTACTTGACTAGCTCGTTAATCAAAGATGGTTATGTTTCCTAGCCATAGACATGAGTTGTCATTTGATTAACGGGATCACCTCATTAGGATAATGACGTGATTGACTTGACCCATTCCGTTAGCTTAGCACTCGATCGTTTAGTATGTTGCTATTGCTTTCTTCATGACTTATACATGTTCCTATGACTATGAGATTATGCAACTCCCGTTTACCGGAGGAACACTTTGTGTGCTACCAAACGTCACAACGTAAATGGGTGATTATAAAGGTGCTCTACAGGTGTCTCCAAAGGTACTTGTTGGGTTGGCGTATTTCGAGATTAGGATTTGTCACTTCGATTGTCGGAGAGGTATCTCTGGGCCCACTCGGTAATGCACATCACTATAAGCCTTGCAAGCATTGTGACTAATGAGTTAGTTGCGGGATGATGTGTTACGGAACAAGTAAAGAGACTTGCCGGTAACGAGATTGAACTAGGTATCTGTTGGGGAACGTAGCAGAAATTCAAAATTTTCTACGCATCACCAAGATCAATCTATGGAGTTTACTAGCAACGAGAGGGAAGGAGTGCATCTACATACCCTTGTAGATCGCGAGCGGAAGCGTTCAAGTGAACGGGGTTGATGGAGTCGTACTCGTCGTGATCCAAATCACCGATGATCCTAGCGCCGAACGGACGGCACCTCCGCGTTCAACACACGTACGGAGCAGCGACGTCTCCTCCTTCTTGATCCAGCAAGGGGGGGGGAGAGGTTGATGGAGATCCAGCAGCACGACGGCGTGGTGGTGGAAGTAGCGGGATCCCGGCAGGGCTTCGCCAAGCGCAAGCGGGGAGGAAGAGGTGTCACGGGAGGGAGAGGGAGGCGCCAGGGCTTAGGTTTTGCTGCCCTCCCTTCCCCCCACTATATATAGGGCCAAGGGAGAGGGGGGGGGGGCGCAGCCTTGGCCCTTCCTCCAAGGAAGGGTGCGGCCAGGGAGGAGTCCTCCCCCCCCAAGGCACCTCGGAGGTGCCTTCCCCCTTTAGGACTCTCCCTTTTCCTTATCTCTTGGCGCATGGGCCTCTTGGGGCTGGTGCCCTTGGCCCATATAGGCCAAGGCGCACCCCCTACAGCCCATGTGGCCCCCCGGGGCTGGTGGACCCCCTTGGTGGACCCCCGGACCCCTTTCGGCACTCCCGGTACAATACCGATAAAGTGCGAAACTTTTTCGGCGACCAAAATAAGACTTCCCATATATAAATCTTTACCTCCGGACCATTCCGGAACTCCTCGTGACGTCCGGGATCTCATCCGGGACTCCGAACAACTTTCGGGTTACCGCCTACTAATATCTCTACCACCCTAGCGTCACCGAACCTTAAGTGTGTAGACCCTACGGGTTCGGGAGACATGTAGACATGACCGAGACGTTCTCCGGCCAATAACCAACAGCGGGATCTGGATACCCATGTTGGCTCCCACATGTTCCACGATGATCTCATCGGATGAACCACGATGTTGAGGATTCAATCAATCCCGTATACAATTCCCTTTGTCTATCGGTATGTTACTTGCCCGAGATTCGATCGTCGGTATCCCGATACCTTGTTCAATCTCGTTACCGGCAAGTCTCTTTACTCGTTCCGTAACACATCATCCCGTGATCAACTCCTTGGTCACATTGTGCACATTATGATGATGTCCTACCGAGTGGGCCCAGAGATACCTCTCCGTTTGCACGGAGTGACAAATCCCAGTCTCGATTCGTGACAACCCAACAGACACTTTTGGAGATATCTGTAGTGCACCTTTATAGCCACCCAGTTACGTTGTGACGTTTGGTACACCCAAAGCATTCCTACGGTATCCGGGAGTTACACAATCTCATGGTCTAAGGAAATGATACTTGACATTAAAAAAGCTCTAGCAAAACGAACTACACGATCTTGTGCTAGGCTTAGGATTGGGTCTTGTCCATCACATCATTCTCCTAATGATGTGATCCCGTTATCAACGACATCCAATGTCCATGGTCAGGAAACCGTAACCATCTATTGATCAACGAGCTAGTCAACTAGAGGCTTACTAGGGACATGGTGTTGTCTATGTATCCACACATGTATCTGAGTTTCCTATCAATACAATTCTAGCATGGATAATAAACGATTATCATGAACAAGGAAATATAATAATAACCTATTTATTATTGCCTCTAGGGCATATTTCCAACAGTCTCCCACTTGCACTAGAGTCAATAATCTAGTTCACATCACCATGTGATTAACACTCACAGGTCACATCACCATGTGACCAACACCCAAGAGTTTACTAGAGTCAACAATCCAGTTCACATCACTATGTGATTAACACTCAATGAGTTCTGGTTTGATCATGTTATGCTTGTGAGATAGGTTATTAGTCAACGGGTCTGAACCTTTCAGATCCGTGTGTGCTTTACGAATATCTATGTCATCTTGTGGATGCTACCACGCGCTACTTGGAGCCATTTCAAATAATTGCTCTACTATACGAATCCGGTTTACTACTCAGAGTCATCCGGATTAGTGTCAAAGTTCGCATCGACGTAACCCTTTACGACGAACTCCTTTTCACCTCCATAATCGAGAAAATTCCTTAGTCCACTAGATACTAAGGATAAGTTCGACCGCTGTCATGTGATCCATTCCCGGATCACTATTGTACCCCTTGACCAACTCATGACAAGGCACACTTCATGTGCGGTACACAGCATAGCATACTGTAGAGCCTACGTCTAAAGCATAGGGGACGACCTTCGTCCTTTCTCTCTCTTCTGCTGTGGTCAGGTCTTGAGTCTTACTCAATACTCACACCTTGTAACACAGCCAAGAACTCCTTCTTTGCTGATCTATTTTGAACTCTTTCAAAATCATGTCAAGGTGTGCGTTCTTTGAAAGTATCATCGGGCGTTTTGATCAATCTCTATAGATCTTGATGCCCAATATGTAAGCAGCTTTATCCAGGTCTTCCTTTGAAAAACTCCTTTCAAACAACCCTTTATGCTTTCCAGAAATTCTACATCATTTCGGATCAACAATATGTCATTCACATATACTTATCAGAAATGTTGTAGCGCTCCACTCACTTTATTGTAAATACAAGTTTCTAACAAACTTTGTATAAACCCAAAAACTTTGATCACTCCATCAAAGCGTATATTCTGACTCCGAGATGCTTGCTCTAATCCATGGAAGGATCGCTGGAGCTAGCATACCTTTTAGCATCCTTAGGATCGACAAAACCTTTCTGATTGTATCACATACAACCTTTCCTTACGAAAACTGGTAAGGAAACTTGTTTTGACATCCATCTGCCAGATTTCATAAAGGTAGCTAATGCTAACATGATTCCGACGGACCTAAGCATCGCTACGGATGAGAAAAACTCATCGTAGTCAACTCCTTGAACTTGTGAAAATACTCTTTGCCACAAGTCGAGCTTCATAGACGGTAACATTACCGTCCATGTTCGTCTTCTTCTTAAAGATCCATTTATCTCAATGGCTTGCCGATCATCGGGCAAGCTCACCAAAGTCCATGCTTTGTTCTGATACATGGATTCTATCTCGGATTTCATGGCCTCGAGCCATTCGTCGGAATATGGGCCCCCCATCACTTCTCCATAGCTCGTAGGTTCATTGTTGTCTAGCAACATGACTTCCAAGACAGGATCACGCATTACTCTGAAGTAGTGCGCATCCTCGTCGTCCTACGAGGTTTGGTAGTGACTTGATCCGAAGTTTCATGATCACTATCATAAGCTTCCACTTCAATTGGTGTAGGTGCCACAGGAACAACTTCCTGTGCCCTGCTACACACTAGTTGAAGCGACGGTTCAATAACCTTATCAAGTCTCCACCATCCTCCCACTCAATTATTTCGAGAGAAACTTTTCCTCGAGAAAGGACTCGTTTCTAGAAGCAATTACTTTTGCTTCCAGATCTGAAATAGGAGGTATACCCAACTGTTTTTGGGTATTCTATGAAGATGCATTTATCCGCTTTGGGTTCGAGCTTATCACCTGAAACTTTTTCACATAAGCATCGCAGCCCCAAACTTTTAAGAAACGACAACTTAGGTTTCTCTAAACGGTGTCGTCTCAACGGAATTGCGTGGTGCCCCTTTTAAAGTGAATGCGGCTATCTCTAATGCCTAACCCATAAACGATAGTGCTAATTCGATAAGAGACATCATGGTATGCACCATATCCAATAGGGTGCAGTTATGATGTTCGGACACACCATCACACTATGGTGTTCCAGGCGGTATTAATTGTGAAACACTTTCCACAATGTCTTAATTGTGTGCCAAACTCGTAACTCAGATACTCATCTCTATGATCATATCACAGACATTTTATCCTCTTGTCACGACGATCTTCAACTTCACTCTGAAATTACTTGAACCTTTCAATAATTCAGACTTGTGTTTTATCAAGTAAATACACTCAGCATCTACTCAAATCATCTGTGAAGTAAGAACATAACGATATCCACTGCATGCCTCAGCACTCATTGGACTGCATACATCAAAATGTATTACTTCCAACAAGTTGCTCTCTTGTTCATCTTACTGAAAAACGAGGCCTTTCAGTCATCTTGCCCATGTGGTATAATTTGCATGTCTCAAGTGATTCAAAATCAAGTGAGTCCAAACGATCCATCTGCATGGAGTTTCTTCACGCATATATACCAATAGACATGGTTCGCATGTCTCAATCTTTTCAAAACGACTGAGTCCAAAGATCCATCTACATGGAGCTTCTTCATGCGTTCTATACCAATATGACTCAAATGGCAGTGCCACAAGTATGTGGAACTATCATTACTATTTTATATCTTTTGGCACGAACATGTGTATCACTACGATCGAGATTCATTTTAGGTGCAAGACCATTGAAGGTATTATTCAAATAAACAGAGTAACCATTCTTCTCCTTAAATGAATAACCGTACTGCGATAAACATAATCCAATCATGCTCAACGCAAACACCAAATCTCGATAGCAGAGGGAGCATGCGATGCTTGATCACATCAACCTTGGAAACACTTCCAACACACATCGTCATCTCCCCTTTAGCTAGTCTCCGTTTATTCCGCAGCTTTTATTTTGAGTTACTAACACTTAGCAACCGAACCGATATCTAATACCCTGGTGCTGCTAGGAGTACTAGTAAAGTACACATTCATATAATGTATATCCAATATACTTCTTTCGACCTTGCATGCCTTCTCATCTACCAAGTATCTAGGGTAGTACTGCTTCAGTGACCGTTCCCCTCATTACAGAAGCACTTAGTCTCGGGTTTGGGTTCAAACTTGGGATTCTTCACTAGAGCAGCAAACGACTTGCTGTTTCATGAAGTATTCCTTTTGCCCTTGCCCTTCTTAAACTAGTGGTTTTAACTAACCATCAACTATTGATGCTCCTTCTTGATTTCTACTCTCGCGGTGTCAAACATCGCGAATAGCTCAAGGATCATCATAACTATCCCTGATATGTTATAGTTCATCACGAAGCTCTAATAGCTTGGTGGCAGTGACTATGGAGAACCATCACTATCTCATCTGGGAGATTAACTCCCACTTGATTCAAGTGATTGTGGCGCTCAGACAATCTGAGCACATGCTCAACGATTGAGCTCTTCTCCCTTAGTCTGCAGGCTTAAGAAACTTGTCAGAGGTCTCATACCTCTTGACGTGGGCACTAGTCTGAAATCTCAATTTTAGTCTTTGGAACATCTCATATGTTCTGTGACGTTTCAAAAACGTCTTTGGTGCCACAATTCTAAACCGTTAGCATCACGCACTGAACTATCACGTAGTCATCAAACGTGTATGTCAGATGTTTTGCAACATCTACAGACGACACTGAGGTTCAGCACACCGAGCGGTGCATTAAGGACATAAGCCTTCTGTGCAGCAATGAGGACAATCCTCAGTTTACGGACCCAGTCCGCATAATTGCTACTATCAACTTTCAACTAAATTTTTCTCTAGGAACATATCTTAAACAGTAGAACTAAAGTGTAAGCTATGACATAATTTGCAAAGACCTTTTGACTATGTTCATGATAATTAAGTTCATCTGATTATTTAATGAACTCCCACTCAGATAGACATCCCTCTAGTCATCTAAGTGATACATGATCCGAGTCAAACTAGGCCGTGTCCGATCATCACGTGAGACGGACTAGTCATCATCGGTGAACATCTCCATGTTGATCGTATCTACTATACGACTCATGTTCGACCTTTCGGTCTCTTGTGTTCCGAGGCCATGTCTGTACATGCTAGGCTCGTCAAGTCAACCTAAGTGTTTTGCATGTGTTCCGAGGCCATGTCTGTACATGCTAGGCTCGTCAACACCCGTTGTATTCAAACGTTAGAATCTATCACACCCAATCATCACGTGGTGCTTCGAAACAACGAACCTTCGCCAACGGTGCACAGTTAGGGGGAACACGTCTCTTGAAATTTTAGTGAGGGATCGTCTTATTTATGCTACCGTCGTTCTAAGCAAATAAGATGTAAACATGATAAACATCACATGCAAATCATAAAGTGACGTGATATGGCCAATATCATCTTGCGCCTTTTGATCTCCATCTTCGAGGCACGGCATGATCACCTTCGTCACCGGCATGACACCATGATCTCCATCATCATGATCTCCATCATTGTGTCTTCACGAAGTTGTCTCGCCAACTATTACTTCTACTACTATGGCTAACGGTTAGCAATAAAGTAAAGTAATTACATGGCGTTTTTCATTGACACGCAGGTCATACAATAAATTAAGACAACTCCTTATGGCTCCTGCCGGTTGTCATACTCATCGACATGCAAGTCGTGATTCCTATTACAAGAACATGATCAATCTCATACATCACATATATCATTCATCACATCCTTTTGGCCATATCACATCACATAGCATACCCTGCAAAAACAAGTTAGACGTCCTCTAATTGTTGTTGCATGTTTTACGTGGCTGCTATGGGTTTCTAGCAAGAACGTTTCTTACCTATGCAAAAGCCACAACGTGATATGCCAATTTCTATTTACCCTTCATAAGGACCCTTTTCATTGAATCCGATCCGACTAAAGTGGGAGAGACAGACACCCGCTAGCCACCTTATGCAACTAGTGCATGTCAGTCGGTGGAACCTGTCTCACGTAAGAGTACGTGTAAGGTCGGTCCGGGCCGCTTCATCCCACGATGCCGCCGAATCAAGATAAGACTAGTAACGGCGAGTAAATTGACCAAATCGACGCCCACAACTACTTTGTGTTCTACTCGTGCATAGAAACTACGCATAGACCTAGCTCATGATGCCAATGTTGGGGAACGTAGCAGAAATTCAAAATTTTCTACGCATCACCAAGATCAATCTATGGAGTTTACTAGCAACAAGAGGGAAGGAGTGCATCTACATACCCTTGTAGATCGCGAGCGGAAGCGTTCATGTGAACGGGGTTGATGGAGTCGTACTCGTCGTGATCCAAATCACCGATGATCCTAGCGTCGAACGGACGGCACCTCCGCGTTCAACACACGTACGGAGCAGCGACGTCTCCTCCTTCTTGATCCAGCAAGGGGGGGAGAGGTTAATGGAGATCCAGCAGCACGACGGCGTGGTGGTGGAAGTAGCGGGATCCCGGCAGGGCTTCGCCAAGCGCAAGCGGGGAGGAAGAGGTGTCACGGGAGGGAGAGGGAGGCGCCAGGGCTTAGGTTTTGCTGCCCTCCCTTCCCCCCACTAAATATAGGGCCAAGGGAGAGGGGGGGGGGGCGCAGCCTTGGCCCTTCCTCCAAGGAAGGGTGCGGCCAGGGAGGAGTCCTTCCCCCCCAAGGCACCTCGGAGGTGCCTTCCCCCTTTAGGACTCTCCCTTTTCCTTATCTCTTGGCGCATGGGCCTCTTGGGGCTGGTGCCCTTGGCCCATATAGGCCAAGGCGCACCCCCTACAGCCCATGTGGCCCCCCGGGGCTGGTGGACCCCCTTGGTGGACCCCCGGACCCCTTTCGGCACTCCCGGTACAATACCGATAAAGTGCGAAACTTTTCTGGCGACCAAAATAAGACTTCCCATATATAAATCTTTACTTCCGGACCATTCCGGAACTCCTCGTGACGTCCGGGATCTCATCCGGGACTCCGAACAACTTTCGGGTTACCGCCTACTAATATCTCTACAACCCTAGCGTCACCGAACCTTAAGTGTGTAGACCCTACGGGTTCGGGAGACATGCAGACATGACCGAGACGTTCTCCGGCCAATAACCAACAGCGGGATCTGGATACCCATGTTGGCTCCCACATGTTCCACGATGATCTCATCGGATGAGCCACGATGTTGAGGATTCAATCAATCCCGTATACAATTCCCTTTGTCTATCGGTATGTTACTTGCCCGAGATTCGATCGTCGGTATCCCGATACCTTGTTCAATCTCGTTACCGGCAAGTCTCTTTACTCGTTCCGTAACACATCATCCCGTGATCAACTCCTTGGTCACATTGTGCACATTATGATGATGTCCTACCGAGTGGGCCCAGAGATACCTCTCCGTTTACACGGAGTGACAAATCCCAGTCTCGATTCGTGCCAACCCAACAGACACTTTCGGAGATACCTGTAGTGCACCTTTATAGCCACCCAGTTACGTTGTGACGTTTGGTACACCCAAAGCATTCCTACGGTATCCGGGAGTTACACAATCTCATGGTCTAAGGAAATGATACTTGACATTAAAAAAGCTCTAGCAAAACAAGCTACACGATCTTGTGCTAGGCTTAGGATTGGGTCTTGTCCATCACATCATTCTCCTAATGATGTGATCCCGTTATCAACGACATCCAATGTCCATGGTCAGGAAACCGTAACCATCTATTGATCAACGAGCTAGTCAACTAGAGGCTTAGTAGGGACATGGTGTTGTCTATGTATCCACACATGTATCTGAGTTTCCTATCAATACAATTCTAGCATGGATAATAAACGATTATCATGAACAAGGAAATATAATAATAACCTATTTATTATTGCCTCTAGGGCATATTTCCAACAGTATCGAGATACTGACGATCAAATCTCGGGCAAGTAACATACCGGTGACAAAGGGAACAACGTATGTTGTTATGCGGTCTGACCGATAAAGATCTTCGTAGAATATGTGGGAGCCAATATGGGCATCCAGGTCCCGCTATTGGTTATTGACCGGAGACGTGTCTCGGTCATGTCTACATAGTTCTCGAACCCGTAGGGTCCGCACGCTTAACGTTACGATGATAGTTTTTATTGAGTTTTGATGTACCGAAGGAGTTCGTAGTCCCGGATGAGATCGGGGATATGACGAGGAGTCTCGAAATGGTCGAGACGTAAAGATCGATATATTGGACGACTATATATAATGTGTTGTATGAGATGATCATGTTTTGTAACCGAGTTATCGGCAACTGGCAGGAGCCATATGGTTGTCGCTTTATTGTATGAGATGCAATCTCCATGTAATAGTTTTACTTTATCACTAAGCGGTAGCGATAGTCGTAAAAGCAATAAGTTGGCGAGACGACAACGATGCTACGATGAAGATCAAGGTGTCGCGCCGGTGACGATGGTGATCATGACGGTGCTTCAGAGATGGAGATCACAAGCACGGTGCTTCGGAGATGGAGATCACAAGCACAAGATGATGATGGCCATATCATATCACTTATATTGATTGCATGTGATGTTAATCCTTTATGCATCTTATCTTGCTTTGTTTGACGGTAGCATTATAAGATGATCCTTCACTAAATTATCAAAGTATAAGTGTTCTCCCTGAGTATGCACCGTTGCAAAAGTTCTTCGTGCTGAGACACCACGTGATGATCGGGTGTGATAGGCTCTACGTTCAAATACAACGGGTGCAAAACAGTTGCACACGCGGAATACTCAGGTTAAACTTGACGAGCCTAGCATATAACAGATATGGCCTCGGAACACGGAGACCGAAAGGTCGAGCGTGAATCATATAGTAGATATGATCAACATAGTGATGTTCACCATTGAAACTACTCCATCTCACGTGATGATCGGACATGGTTTAGTTGATATGGATCACGTGATCACTTAGAGGATTAGAGGATGTCTATCTAAGTGGGAGTTCTTAAGTAATATGATTAATTGAACTTGAATTTATCATGAACTTAGTCCTAATGGTATTTTGCAAATTATGTTGTAGATCAATAGCTCGCGTTGTTGCTTCCCTGTGTTTATTTTTGATATGTTCCTAGAGAAAAATTATGTTGAAAGATGTTAGTAGCAAAGATGCGGATTGGATTCGTGATCTGAGGATTATCCTCATTGCTGCACAGAAAAATTATGTCCTTGATGCACCGCTAGGTGACAGACCTATTGCAGGAGCAGATGCAGACATTATGAACGTTTGGCTAGCTCAATATGATGACTACTTGATAGTTTAGTGCACCATGCTTAACGGCTTAGAATCGGGACTTCAAAGACGTTTTGAACGTCATGGACCATATGAGATGTTCCAGGAGTTGAAGTTAATATTTCAAGCAAATACCCGAGTTGAGAGATATGAAGTCTCCAACAAGTTCTATAGCTAAAAGATGGAGAAGAATCGCTCAACTAGTGAGCATGTGCTCAGATTGTCTGGGTACTACAATCGCTTGAATCAAGTGGGAGTTAATCTTCCAGATAAAATAGTGATTGACAGAATTCTCTAGTCACCATCACCAAGTTAGTAGAACTTCATGATGAACTATAGTATGCAAGGGATGACGAAAGTAATTCCCGAGCTCTTCGTGATGCTTAAATCGACGAAGGTAGAAATCAAGAAAAACTTCAAGTGTTGATGGTTGACGAGACCACTAGTTTCAAGAAAAGGGCAAAGGGAAGAAGGGGAACTTCAAAAAGAACGGCAAGCAAGTTGCTACTCAAGTGAAGAAACCCAAGTCTGTACCTAAGCCTGAGACTAAGTGCTTCTACTGCAAAGGGACTGGTCACTGGAAGTGGAACTACCCCAACTATTTGGTGGATAAGAAGGATGGCAAAGTGAACAAAGGTATATTGGATATACATGTTATTGATGTGTACTTACTAGTGTTTATAGCAACCCCTCAGTATTTGATACTGGTTTAGTTGCTAAGAGTAGTAACTCGAAACAGGAGTTGCAGAATAAACAGAGACTAGTAAAAGGCGAGGTGACGATGTGTGTTGGAAGTAGTTCCAAGATTGATATGATCATCATCGCACACTCCCTGTACTTTCGGGATTAGTGTTGAAACTAAATAAGTGTTATTTGGTGTTTGCGTTGAGCATGAATATGATTTGATCATGTTTATTGCAATACGGTTATTCATCTAAGTTAGAGAACAATTGTTGTTCTGTTTACATGAATAAAAACCTTCTATGGTCATACACACCAACGAAAATGGTTTGTTGGATCTCGATCGTAGTGATACACATATTCATAATATTGAAGCCAAAAGATGCAAAGTTAATAATGATAGTGCAACTTATTTGTGGCACTGCCGTTTAGGTCATATTGGTGTAAAGCGCATGAAGAAACTCCATACTGATGGGATTTTGGAATCACTTGATGCTTGCGAACCGTGCCTCATGGGAAAGATGACTAAAATGCCATTCTCCGGAACTATGGAGAGAGCAACAGATTTGTTGGAAATCATACATACAGATGTATGTGGTCCGATGAATATTGAGGCTCGTAGCAGGTATCATTATTTTCTGACCTTCACAGATGATTTGAGCAGATATGGGTATATCTCCTTAATGAAACAGAAGTCTGAAACATTTGAAAAGTTCATATAATTTCAGAGTGAAGCTAAGAATGGTGTACACTCGAGCCTCCAGTTCAGAGTCAGACATCATTCCGGAGGTATGCCCGGACCCGAACCCCAACGCTAGATCCGGCCTTGAGCCAATCCAGACGTGCACTAGTCCGGAGCAGAACCTCGCAAGATTAGAGCCAGACATGACTCAGCCACCCATCAAGGATAGTCCGGGTCAACTGCAGGAGGGAATTCTCGAATTTTTCCCACCCAGCCACCACACCTAATACTCTACGGATTCTGGAAATCCGGACATATGGGATCTCATGTATGTCAAACAGCTGCCAAACGAGACAGTCCATCATTATTGGGCTAGGTTCCTCCTGGTCAAGAACAGGATGGCACCCGGCTGTGACAAAGAGATAATTAAAGCCTTCCAGTTTAACTGCAAGGACGAGGGCCTCTTAAACGCCCTCGCACGTCGCCGAATTCAAAGCTTCACCGAACTATCAGACATGGTACGCAAATATTGCACCATGGAGAACACGTGGAGGGTGCAACATATGAACATGGGGCCATCGCCCACCTCGCAGCACGAAAGGTCCTGCCCTAAACGGGAATATATAGATCGGTCGCTGGAGCGCGAGCCGGACGAAAAGAAGATTAGGCCTAGATCAGTGCTGGACGAACTGCTGGATAAACCATGCCTAATACACTCAGTCTTGCTAAACACGAACCCAACCCACAGACTTCGAGCCTGTTGGGTGGTAAGACAAGTAGCCAAATACGACGAGCCAATCTTGGGTCTCACACTTCCAGATAAGCAGTCCGCGGCCTCATCACTGGACCATAATTTCCTCACGGTATACGAGATGTTCGCCACAAATAATAAAAGGAAAAAGACTCTCGAGAGCTCAGCCAGATATATCAGGTAATGGCCACACAGCCTTGGGCAACCATGCCTATCACCTTCAACGAGAAGGACGAACCAAGCCCCCGTAACAACCACGCACCGGCCGCACTGGTCCTCGACCCCATTATCGATGGTTTCCGGCTAACCAAAGTGCCGATGGATGGAGGCAGCGGCCTCAACCTCATCTATGAGGATACTTTGGACAAGATGCAATTCAACAGCTCTCGCATCGAACGCAGTCATACCACATTCCGAGGTATAATACCCGGTAGGGAGGCACACTGCTCGGGACGCATAACCCTGGACGTTGTGTTCGGCACACCCGACAACTACAGATCAGAACCCTTGCTATTTCACATTGTGCCGTTCCGTAGCAGATACCACACCCTTCTAGGACGTGAGGCATTCTCGAGATTTCAGGCCATACCCCATTACGGGTATGTGAAATCAAGATGCCACAGCCCAATGGGGTAATCTCGCTTAAAAGCGACCCGAGCAAAGCCTTGCAAGCCGAAAACAAGACGGCATCCCTCGCCCTAGCTAGAGGCACTATCCGAAGCCCTCGCGTCCAAAGACTTTGTTGGGGAATGCAATATTTCAAAAATTTACCTACGATCACACAAGATCTAACTATGAGATGCATAGCAACGAGACGGGAGAGTGTGTCCATGTACCCTCGTAGACCGAAAGCGGAAGCGTTTAGTAACGCGGTTGATGTAGTCGAACGTCTTCGCGATCCAACCGATCCTAGCACCAAACGTACGGTACCTCCGTGTTCAGCACAAGTTCAGCACGATGACGTCCCTCGAGCTCTTGATCCAGTTGAAGATGAGGGAGAGTTCCGTCAGCACGATGGCGTGGTGACGGTGATGATGAAGTTACCTGCACAGGGCTTCGCCTAAGCACTACGATGATATGACCGAGGTGTGTAACTGTGGAGGGGGGCACCGCACACGGCTAAGAGAAGACTTGTTGTGCCTTTGGGGTGCCCCTCCCACGTATATAAAGGAGGGGGGAAGAGGAGGCCGGCCCTAGAGGGGGCGCGCCAATGGGGGAGTCCTTCTTGGACTCCCAGTCCAAGTAGGATCGCCCCCCCTTTCCTATTCCAACTAGGAGAAGGAGGGAAGGGGGAAGAGGGGAGAAGGAAAGAGGGGGGCGCCACCCCCTCCTAGTCCAGTTCGGACCAACCCATGGGGGAGGGCGCGACCACCCCTTGATGCCCTTCTGTCCTTTCCCCTAAAGCCCATTAAGGCCCATTACTCTCCCGGGGGGTTCCGGTAACGTCCCGGTACTCTGGACAATACCCAAAACACTTCGGAACCATTCTGGTGTCCGAATATAACCTTCCAATATATTGATCTTTACCTCTCGACCATTTGGAGACACCTCGTCATGTCCGTGATCTCATCCGGGACTCCAAACAAACTTTCGTCATCAAATCAGATAACTCATAATACAAATCGTCATCGAACGTTAAGCGTGCGGACCCTACGGGTTCGAGAACTATCTAGACATGACCGATACATATCTCCGGTCAATAACCAATAGCGGAACCTGGATGCTCATATTGTCTCCTACATATTCTACGAAGATCTTTATCGGTCAAACCGCATAACAACATACGTTGTTCCCTTTGTCATCGGTATGTTACTTGCCTGAGATTCGATCGTCGGTATCCTCATACCTAGTGCAATCTCGTTACCGGCATGTCTCTTTACTCGTTCCGTAATGCATCATCCCGTAACCAACTCATTAGTCACATTGCTTGCAAGGCTTATAGTGATGTGCATTATCGAGAGGGCCCAGAGATACCTCTCCGATACTTGGAGTGACAAATCCTAATCTCGATCTATGCCAACCCAACAAACACCTTCGGAGACACCTGTAGAGCATCTTTAAAATCACCCGGTTACGTTCCAACGTTTGATAGCACACAAGGTGTTCCTCCGGTATTCGGGAGTTGCATAATCTGATAGTCAGAGGAACATGTATAAGTCATGAAGAAAGCAATAGCAATAAAAATAAATGATCATTTATGCTAAGCTAACTGATGGGTCTTGTCCATCACATCATTCTCTAATGATGTGATCCCGTTCATCAAATGACAACACATGTCTATGGCTAGGAAACTTAACCATCTTTGATTAACGAGCTAGTCAAGTAGAGGCATACTAGGGACACTCTGTTTGTCTATGTATTCAGACATGTACTAAGTTTCCGGTTAATACAATTCTAGCATGAATAATAAACATTTATCATGATATAAGGAAATATAAATAACAACTTTATTATTGCCTCTAGGGCATATTTCCTTCAGTCTCCCACTTGCATTAGAGTCAATAATCTAGTTTACATAGTAATGATTCTAACACCCATGGAGTCTTGGTGCTGATCATGTTTTGCTCATGAGAGAGGCTTAGTCAACGGGTCTGCAACATTCAGATCCGTACGTATTTTGCAAACTTCTATGTCTCCTTCCTTGACTAGATCACAGATGGAACTGAAGCGTCTCTTGATGTGCTTGGTTCTCTTGTGAAATCTGGATTCCTTCGCCAAGGCAATTGCTCCAGTATTGTCACAAAAGATTTTCATTGGACCCGATGCACTAGGTATAACACCTAAATCGGATATGAACTCCTTCATCCAGACTCCCTCATTTGCTGCTTCCGAAGCAGCTATGTACTCCGCTTCACACGTAGATCCCGCCACGACGCTCTGCTTGGAACTGCACCAACTGACGGCTCCACCATTCAATATAAATACGTATCCGGTTTGCGACTTAGAGTCATCCGGATCAGAGTCAAAGCTTGCATCGACGTAACCATTTACGACGAGCTCTTTGTCACCTCCATAAACGAGAAACATGTCCTTAGTCCTTTTCAGGTATTTCAGGATGTTCTTGACCGCTGTCTAGTGATCCACTCCTGGATTACTTTGGTACCTCCCTACTATACTTATAGCAAGGCACACATCAGGTCTGGTACACAGCATTGCATACATGATAGAACCTATGGCTGAAGCATAGGGAATGACTTTCATTTTCTCTCTATCTTCTGAAGTGGTCGGGCATTGAGTCTCACTCAACATCACACCTTGTAACATAGGCAAGAACCCTTTCTTTGACTGATCCATTTTGAACTTCTTCAAAATTTTATCAAGGTATGTGCTTTGTGAAAATCCAATTAAGCATCTTGATCTATCTCTATAGATCTTGATGCCCAATATATAAGCAGCTTCACCGAGGTCTTTCATTGAAAAATTCTTATTCAAGTATCCTTTTATGCTATCCAGAAATTATGTATCATTTCCAATCAACAATATGTCATCCACATATAATATTAGAAATGCTACACGGCTCCCACTCACTTTCTTGTAAATACAGGCTTCTCCAAAAGTATGTATAAAACCATATGCTTTGATCACACTATCAAAGCGTATATTCCATCTCTGAGAGGCTTTCACCAGTCCATAAATGGATCGCTGGAGCTTGCACACTTTGTTAGCACATTTAGGATCGACAAAACCTTCTGGTTGGATCATATACAACTCTTCTTTAAGAAATCCATTAAGGAATGCAGTTTTGACATCCATTTGATAAATTTCATATTCATAAAATGCGGCAATTGCTAACATGATTTGGACAGACTTAAGCATCGGCTATGGGTGAGAAGGTCTCATCATAGTCAATGATGTCTACTACGCAACCTTCTTCTTGTAGACGTTGTTGGGCCTCCAAGTGCAGAGGTTTGTAGGACAGTAGCAAATTTCCCTCAAGTGGATGACCTAAGGTTTATCAATCCGTGGGAGGTGTAGGATGAAGATGGTCTCTCTCAAGCAACCCTGCAACCAAATAACAAAGAGTCTCTTGTGTCCCCAACACACCCAATACAATGGTAAATTGTATAGGTGCACTAGTTCGGCGAAGAGATGGTGATACAAGTGCAATATGGATGGTAGATATAGGTTTTTGTAATCTGAAAATATAAAAACAGCAAGGTAACTAATGATAAAAGTGAGCACAAATGGTATTGCAATGCTAGGAAACAAGGCCTAGGGTTCATACTTTCACTAGTGCAAGTTCTCTCAACAATAATAACATAATTGGATCATATAACTATCCCTCAACATGCAACAAAGAGTCACTCCAAAGTCACTAATAGTGGAGAACAAGCGAAGAGATTATTGTAGGGAACGAAACCACCTCAAAGTTATTCTTTCTGATCAATCTATTCAAGAGTCCGGGGTAAAATAACACGAAGCTATTCTTTCCGTTCGATCTATCCTAGAGTTTGTACTAGAATAACACCTTAAGACACAAATCAACCAAAACCCTAATGTCACCTAGATACTCCAATGTCACCTAAAGTATCTGTGGGTATGATTATACGATATGCATCACACAATCTCAGATTCATCTATTCAACCAACACATAGAACTTCAAAGAGTGCCCCAAAGTTTCTACCGGAGAGTCAAGACGAAAACGTGTGACAACCCCTGTGCATAGGTTCATGGGCGGAACCCGCAAGTTGATCACCAAAACATACATCAAGTGGATCACGTGATATTCCATTTTCACCACAGATAAGCACGGCAAGACATACATCAAGTTTTCTCAAATCCTTAAAGACTCAATCCGATAAGATAACTTCAAAGGGAAAACTCAATCCATTACAAGAGAGTAGAGGGGGAGAAACATCATAAGATCCAACTATAATAGCAAAGCTCGCGATACATCAAGATCGTGCCGAATCAAGAACACGAGAGAGAGAGAGAGAGAGAGATCAAACACATAGCTACTGGTACATACCCTCAGCCCCGAGGGTGAACTACTCCCTCCTCGTCATGGAGAGCGCCGGGATGATGAAGATGGCCACCGGTGAGGGATCCCCCCTCCGGCAGGGTGCCGGAACAGGGTCCCGATTGGTTTTTGGTGGCTACAGAGGCTTGCGGCGGAACTCCCGATCTATTCTGTTCCCTGATGGTTTTAGGGTATATAGATATATATATAGGCGAAAGAAGTCGGTAAGGGGAGCCGCGAGGGGCCCACGAGGGTGGAGGGCACGCCCAGGGGGGTGGGTGTGCCCCCCTACCTCGTGCCTTCCTTGTTGCTTCCCTTACGTACACTCCAAGTCTTCTGGATTGCTTCCGTTCCAAAAATAACTCTCCCGAAGGTTTCATTCCGTTTGGACTCCGTTTGATATTCCTTTTCTGCAAAACACTGAAACAAGGAGAAAAACAGAAACTGGCACTGGGCTCTGGGTTAATAGGTTAGTCCCAAAAATAATATAAAAGTGTAAAATAAAGCCCATAAACATCCAAAACAGATAATATAATAGCATGGAACAATCAAAAATTATAGATACGTTGGAGACGTATCAACATCCCCAAGCTTAATTCCTGCTCGTCCTCGAGTAGGTAAATGATAAAAATAGAATTTTTGATGTGGAATGCTACCTAACATAATTCTCAATGTAATTTTCTTTATTGTGGCAAGAATATTCAGATCTATAAGATTCAACATAAAAGTTTAATATTGACATGAAAATAATAATACTTCAAGCATACTAATAAAGCAATCATGTCTTCTCAAAATAACATGGCCAAAGAAAGCTATCCCTAAAAAATCATATAGTCTGGCTATGCTCTATCTTCATCACACAAAATATTTAAATCATGCACAACCCCGATGACAAGCCAAGCAATTGTTTCATACTTTTGATGTTCTCAAACTTTTTCAATCTTCACGCAATACATGAGCGTGAGCCATGGACATAGCACTATTTGTGTAATAGAATGGTGGTTGTGGAGAAGACAAAAAGGAGAAGATAGTCTCACATCAACTAGGCATATCAACGGGCTATGGAGATGCCCATCAATAGATATCAATGTGAGTGAGTAGGGATTGCCATGCAATGGATGCACTAGAGCTATAAATATATGAAAGCTCAACAAAAGAAACTAAGTGGGTGTGCATCCAACTCGCTTGCTCACGAAGACCTAGGGCATTTTGAGGAAGCCCATCATTGGAATATACAAGCCAAGTTCTATAATGAAAGATTCCCACTAGTATATGAAAGTGACAACATAGGAGATTCTCTATCATGAAGATCATGGTGCTACTATGAAGCACAAGTGTGGTAAAAGGATAGTAGCATTGACCCTTCTCTCTTTTTCTCTCATTTTTTTCATTCATTTTTTAATTTGGGCCTTTTCTCTTTTTTTTATGGCCTCTTTTTTTCTTTTTTTTTCGTCCGGAGTCTCATCCCGACTTGTGTGGGAATCATAGTCATGGCATTCCTCACTGGGACAATGCTCTAATAATGATGATCATCACACTTTTATTTACTTACAACTCATGAATTACAACTCGATACTTAGAACAAAATATGACTCTACATGAATGCCTCCGGCGGTGTACCGGGATGTGCAATGACTCATGAGTGACATGTATGAAAGAATTATGAAAAGGTGGCTTTGCCACAAATACGATGTCAACTACATGATCATGCAAAGCAATATGACAATGATGAAGCGTGTCATAATAAACGGAACGGTGGTAAGTTGCATGGCAATATATCTCGGAATGGCTATGGAAATGCCATGATAGGTAGGTGTGGTGGCTGTTTTGAGGAAGGTATATGGTGGGTGTATGATACCGGCGAAAGGTGCGCGGTATTAGAGAGGCTAGCAATGGTGGAAAGATGAGAGTGCGTATAATCCATGGACTCAACATTAGTCATAAAGAACTCACATACTTATTGCAAAAATCTATTAGTTATCGAAACGAAGTACTATGCGCATGCTCCTAGGGGGATAGATTGGTAGGAAAAGACCATCGCTCGTCCCCGACCGCCACTCATAAGGAAGACAATCAATAAATAAATCATGCTCCGACTTCATCACATAACGGTTCACCATACGTGCATGCTACGAGAATCACAAACTTTAACACAAGTATTTCTCAAATCCACAACTACTCGACTAGCATGACTCTAATATCACCATCTTCATATCTCAAAACAATCATAAAGAATCAAACTTCTCATAGTATTCAATGCACCTTATATGAAAGTTTTTATTATATCCCTCTTGGATGCCCATCATATTAGGACTAAATTCATAACCAAAGCAAATTACCATGCTGTTCTAAAGACTCTCAAAATAATATAAGTGAAGCATGAGAGTTCATATATTTCTTCAAAATAAAGCCACCGCCGTGCTCTAAAAGGATATAAGTGAAGCACTAGAGCAAACGACAAACTACTCCGAAAGATATAAGTGAAGATCAATGAGTAGTTTAATAATTATGCAACTATGTGAAGACTCTCTAACATTTAAGAATTTCAGATCTTGGTATTTTATTCAAACAGAAAGCAAAGCTAAAGAAAAATAAAATGACGCTCCAAGCAAAACACATATCATGTGGTGAATAAAAATATAGCTCCAAGTAAAGTTACCGATGAACGAAGAAGAAGGAGGGGATGCCTTCCGGGGCATCCCCAAGCTTAGGCTCTTGGTTGTCCTTGAATATTACCTTGGGGTGCCTTGGGCATCCCCAAGCTTAGGCTCTTGCCACTCCTTATACCATAGTCCATCGAATCTTTACCCAAAACTTGAAAACTTCACAACACAAAACTTAACAGAAAACTCTAGTGAGCTCCGTTAGCGAAAGAAAACAAAACACCACTTCAAGGTACTGTAATGAACTCATTATTTATTTATATTGGTGTTAAACCTACTATATTCCAACTTCTCTATGGTTTATAAACTATTTTAATAGCCATAGATTCATCATAATAAGCAAACAACACACGAAAAACAGAATCTGTCAAAAACAGAACAGTCTGTAGTAATCTGTAACTAAAGCAAACTTATGGAACTCAAAAACTTCTACCAAAATAGGAAGACCTAGATAATTTGTTTATTGATCTACTGCAATTGGAATCAGTATTTTATCACTTTCTGGTGATTTTTAACAATTGTTTTCGTGAGCAGAAAGTTTCTGTCTTTTTCAGCAAGATCAAATAATTATCATCCAAGAAGATCCTATAGGTCTTACTTGGCACAAACACTAATTAAAACATAAAACCACATCTAAACATAGGCTAGATGATTTATTCATTACTAAACAGGAACTAAAAGCAAGGAACTAAAATAAAATTGGGTTGTCTCGCAACAAGCGCTATCGTTTAATGCCCCTAGCTAGGCATGATGATTTCAATGATGCTCACATAAGAGATAAGAACTGAAACATAAAGAGAGCATCATGAATAATATGACTAGCACATTTAAGTCTAGCCCACTTCCTATGCATAGGGATTTTGTGAGCAAACAACTTATGGGAACAAGAATCAACTTGCATAGGAAGGTAAAACAAGCATAACTTTAAGATTTTAAGCACATAGAGAGGAAACTTGATATTATTGCAATTCCTACAAGCATATATTCCTCCCTCATAATAATTTTCAGTAGCATCATGAATGAATTCAACAATATAACCAGCACCTAAAGCATTCTTTTCATGATCTACTTGCATAGAAATTTTATTACTCTCCACATAAGCAAAATTCATCTCTTTCGGAATAGTGGGAGTATCATAAGAGACTCGAATACTATAAATTGTTTACACATTGAAAGAGTAATATTTAGAAAAAGGGTCATCATAATCATGACAAGTTTTATAAATATAATCATCACTACTCTTTATAGCATAAGTTTCATCACAATAATCATCATAAATAGGAGGCATGCTATCATCATAATAGATTTGCTCATCAAAACTTGGGGGACTAAAAGTATCATCTCCATTAAACGTAGCATCCCCAAACTTGGGACAAACATTAATTGCAGCAAATATATTCTCAAACATGTCATTCTCATCAAACATAGCATCCCCAAGCTTGGGCCTTTTCATATCAAAAGCATAATCACTCTCATCATTAATAGTATGGATAGCACCAATAGTATAGCAATTATCATCATCACAATGAGTAATAGGAGCAACATCATTTGGGAGAGATACCTTTCTACCTTTGCTTCGCCATCTTTTCTTTTTCTTCTTCACATCATGTGCGGGTTCAATCCTCTTTTTGGAGCTCCTTATTAATGAGATTGGTTGAATAGAAGGCTCCTCCTCGTCGCCTGATTCATCATAAGAAATAATAGGAGAATATTGGGAAGTCTCTTCCCTTTCGTTAGTATTCTCTTCATATTCTATTTATTTTATTTTCTTTATGTAATTGGCAATATAAGGATTTTCAACGCAATTCACTGCACAATACATATAAATTTCTTCTAGATCAATGTCGAGGAATTTCTCGAGGTTATATTCTGGAATAAACTTAGTTTGACGTTTCAATTCTTCATAACCCAAAAGAAGACTAAGTTCATTATGATGTGCAAGGGAAATCAAGTCATCACAATTTTTGGACACGATTCGATCATGAAACAATTTGCATTTGATATTTAAATGACCATGTTCATTGCAAAGTTCACAAGTATGTCTAAGATATTTTAAATTTTCAGCACTAACATTTAGCCTCTCTTGCAACCAATTAGTTTCTAAGTACTTGTGCCTCTTACAAAATCTATCTTCCCTTTTTGGTATGTATTTGCAAACTCTATGCACTCCACGAAAATCGACATGCTTATAAGAGATATTTTCATCATGACTAGTGCAATCATCATTAGTACTATGGATATTCAAGGAGTTCATACTAACAACATTGCAATCATGCTCATCATTCAAATATTTAGTGCCAAAATTTTTAATGCATTCTTCTTCTAACACTTTGGCACAATTTTCCTTTCCATCATACTCACGAAAGATATTAAAAAGATGAAGCATATGGGACAAACTCAATTCCATTTTTTAGTTTTCTTTTATAGACTAAACTAGTGATAAAACAAGAAACAAAAAGATTCAGTTGCAAGATCTAATGATATACCTTCAAGCACTCACCTCCCCAGCAACGACGCCAAAAAAGAGCTTGACGTCTACTACGCAACCTTCTTCTGGTAGACGTTGTTGGGCCTCCAAGTGCAGAGGTTTGTAGGACAATAGAAAATTTCCCTCAAGTGGATGACCTAAGGTTTATCAATCCGTGGGAGGTGTAGGATGAAGATGGTCTCTCTCAAGCAACCCTGCAACCAAATAACAAAGAGTCTCTTGTGTCCCCAACACACCCAATACAATGGTAAATTGTATAGGTGCACTAGTTCGGCGAAGAGATGGTGATAGAAGTGCAATATGGATGGTAGATATAGGTTTTTGTAATCTGAAAATATAAAAACAGCAAGGTAACTAATGATAAAAGTGAGCACAAACGGTATTGCAATGCTAGGAAACAAGGCCTAGGGTTCATACTTTCACTAGTGCAAGTTCTCTCAACAATAATAACATAATTGGATCATATAACTATCCCTCAACATGCAACGAAGAGTCACTCCAAAGTCACTAATAGTGGAGAACAAACGAAGAGATTATTGTAGGGTACGAAACCACCTCAAAGTTATTCTTTTTGATCGATCTATTCAAGAGTCCGTAGTAAAATAACACGAAGCTATTCTTTCCGTTAGATCTATCCTAGAGTTCGTACTAGAATAACACCTTAAGACAAAAATCAACCAAAACCCTAATGTCACCTAGATACTCCAACGTCACCTCAAGTATCCGTGGGTATGATTATACGATATGCATCACACAATCTCAGATTCATCTATTCAACCAACACATAGAACTTCAAAGAGTGCCCCAAAGTTTCTACCGGAGAGTCAAGACGAAAGCGTGTGCCAACCCCTATGCATAGGTTCATGGGCGGAACCCGCAAGTTGATCACCAAAACATACATCAAGTGGATCACGTGATATCCCATTGTCACCACAGATAAGCACGGCAAGACAAACATCAAGTGTTCTCAAATCCTTAAAGACTCAATCCGATAAGATAACTTCAAAGGGAAAACTCAATCCATTACAAGAGAGTAGAGGGGGAGAAACATCATAAGATCCAACTATAATAGCAAAGCTCGTGATACATCAAGATCGTGCCGAATCAAGAACACGAGAGAGAGAGAGATCAAACACATAGCTACTGGTACATACCCTCAGCCCCGAGGGTGAACTACTACCTCGTCATGGAGAGCACCGGGATGATGAAGATGGCCATCGGTGAGGGATCCCCCCTCCGGCAGGGTGCCGGAACAGGGTCCCAATTGGTTTTTGGTGGCTAGAGAGGCTTGCGGCGGCGGAACTCCCGATCTATTCTGTTCCTTGATGGTTTTAGGGTATATGGATATATATAGGCGAAAGAAGTCAGTAAGGGGAGCCACGAGGGGCCCACGAGGGTGGAGGGCGCGCCCCCTGCCTCGTGCCTTCCTTGTTGCTTCCCTTATGTACACTCCAAGTCTTCTGGATTGCTTCCGTTCCAAAAATAACTCTCCCGAAGGTTTCATTCCGTTTGGACTCCGTTTGATATTCCTTTTCTGCGAAACACTGAAACAAGGAGAAAAACAGAAACTGGCACTGGGCTCTGGGTTAATAGGTTAGTCCCAAAAATAATATAAAAGTGTAAAATAAAGCCCATAAACATCCAAAATAGATAATATAATAGCATGGAACAATCAAAAATTATAGATACGTTGGAGACGTATCAGTCAACTCCTTGAACTTGTCGAAAACCTTTCACAACAAGTCGAGCTTTGTAGACAGTAACATTACCGTCAGCGCCAGTTTTCTTCTTGAAGATCCATTTATTCTCTATTGCTTGCCGATCATCGGGCATGTCAACCAAAGTCCACACTTTGTTCTCATACATGGATCCCATCTAGATTTCATGGCCTCAAGCCATTTCGCGGGATCTGGGCTCATCATCGATTCCTCATAGTTCGTAGGTTCATCATGGTCTAGTAACATGATGTCCAGAACAGGATTACCGTACCACTCTGGTGCGGATCGTACTCTGGTTGACCTACGAGGTTCAGTAGTAACTTGATCCAAAGTTTCATGATCATCATCATTAACTTGCTCACTAATTGGTGTAGGCATCACTGGAACTGATTTATGTGATGAACTACTTTCCAATTCGGGAGAAGGTACAATTACCTCATCAAGTTCTACTTTCCTCCCACTCACTTCTTTCGAGAGAAATTCCTTCTCTAGAAAGGATCCATTTTAGCAACGAATATCTTGCCTTCGGATCTGTGATAGAAGGTGTACCCAACAGTCTCCTGTGGGTATCCTATGAAGACACATTTCTCCGATTTGGGTTCGAGCTTATCAGGTTGAAGCTTTTTCACATAAGCATCACAGCCCCAAACTTTATGAAACGACAACTTAGGTTTCTTGCTAAACCATGGTTCATATGGTGTCGTTTCAACGGATTTAGATGGTGCCCTATTTAAAGTGAATGCAGCCGTCTCTAAAGCATAACCCCAAAACGATAGCGGTAAATTAGTAAGCGACATCATAGATCGCACCATATCTAATAAAGTACAGTTACGACGTTCAGACACACCATTACGCTATGGTGTTCCAGGTGGCGTGTGTTGTGAAACTATTCCACATTGTTCCAAATGAATACCAAACTCATAACTCAAATATTCTCCTCCACGATCAGATCGTAGAAACTTTATTTTCTTGTTACGATGATTTTCCACTTCACTCTGAAATTCTTTGAACTTTCAAATGTTTCAGACTTATGTTTCATCAAGTAGACATACCCATATCTGCTCAAATCATCTATGAAGGTCAGAAAATAACGATACCCGCTGCGAGCCTCAACACTCATTGGTCCTCATACATCAGTATGCATTATTTCCAATAAGTCAGTTGCTCGCTCCATTGTTCCGGAGAACGGAGTCTTAGTCATCTTGCCCATGAGGCATGGTTCGCAAGTATCAAGTGATTCATAATCAAGTGATTCCAAAAGCTCATCAGCATGGAGTTTCTTCATGCTCTTTACACCAATATGACCTAAAAGGCAGTGCCACAAATAAGTTGCACTATCATTATTAACTTTGCATCTTTTGGCTTCAATATTATGAATATGTGTATCACTACAATCAAGATTCAACAGAAATAGACCCTCATCAAGGGTGCATGACCATAAAAGATATTACTCATATAAATAGAATAACCATTATTCTTTGATTTAGATGAATAACCGTCTCGCATCAAACAAGATCCAGATATAATGTTCATGCTCAACGCTGGCACCAAATAACAATTATTCAGGTCTAAAACTAATCCCGACAATAGATGTAGAGGTAGCGTGCCGACGACGATCACATCGACTTTGGAACCATTTCCCACGCGCATCGTCACCTTGTCCTTAGCCAATCTTCGTTTAATCCGTAGCCCCTGTTTCGAGTTGCAAATATGAGCAACAGAACCAGTATCAAATACCCAGGCGCTACTACGAGCATTAGTAAGGTAGACATCAATAACATGTATATGAAATATACCTTTCACTTTGCCATCCTTCTTATCCGCCAAATACTTGGGGCAGTTCCGCTTCCAATGACCAGTCCCTTTGCAGTAGAAGCACTCAGTCTCAGCCTTAGGTCCAGACTTGGGCTTCTTCACTTGAGCAGCAACTTGCTTGCCGTTCTTCTTGAAGTTCCCCTTCTTCCCTTTGCCATTTTTCTTGAAACTAGTGGTCTTGTTAACCATCAACACTTGATGTTCCTTCTTGATTTCTACCTCCGCAGCCTTTAGCATCGCGAAGAGCTCGGGAATTGTCTTATCCAGCCCTTGCATATTATAGTTCATCACGAAGCTTTTGTAGCTTGGTGGCAGTAATTGAAGAACTCTGTCAATGACACTATCATCAGGAAGATTAACTCCCAGTTGAGTCAAGTGGTTGTGGTACCCAGACATTCTGAGTATATGTTCACTGACAAAACTATTCTCCTCCATCTTGCAGCTATAGAACTTATTGGAGACTTCATATCTCTCAATTCGGGCATTTTCTTGAAATATTAACTTCAACTCCTGGAACATCTCATATGCTCCATGACGTTCAAAACGTCTTTGAAGTCCCGATTCTAAGCCGTAAAGCATGGCACACTGAACTATCGAGTAGTCATCAGCTTTGCTCTGCCAGACGTTCATAACGTCCGGGGTTGCTCCTGTAGCGGGTCTTGCACCTAGTGGTGCTTCCAGGACGTAATTTTTCTGTGCAGCAATGAGGATAATCCTCAAGTTATGGATCCAGTCCGTGTAGTTGCTACCATCATCTTTCAACTTAGCTTTCTCTAGGAACGCATTAATATTATGTGTAATAACAGCCCATAATGCAATAAATATCAATATAAAAGCATGATGCAAAATGGATGTATCAGATGCTCATATTGGCTCCTACATATTCTATGAAGATCTTTATCGGCCAAACCGCATAACAACATACGTTGTTCCCTTTGTCATCGGTATGTTACTTGCCCGAGATTCGATCGTCGGTATCTTCATGTTGGAAATATGCCCTAGAGGCAATAATAAATGGTTATTATTATATTTCTTTGTTCATGATAATTGTCTATTGTTCATGCTATAATTGTGTTATCCGGAAATCGTAACAGATGTGTGAATACATAGACCACAACGTGTCCCTAGTAAGCCTCTAGTTGACTAGCTCGTTGATCAACAGATAGTCATGGTTTCCTGACTATGGACATTGGATGTCATTGATAACGGGATCACATCATTAGGAGAATGATGTGATGGACAAGACCCAATCCTAAGCATAGCACTAAAGATCGTGTAGTTCGTTTGCTAGAGCTTTTCCAATGTCAAGTATCATTTCCTTAGACCATGAGATCGTGCAACTCCCGGATACCGTAGGAGTGCTTTGGGTGTGCCAAACGTCACAACGTAACTGGGTGACTATAAAGGTGCACTACGGGTATCTCCAAAAGTGTCTGTTGGGTTGGCACGGATCGAGACTGGGATTTGTCACTCCGTATGACGGAGAGGTATCTCTGGGCCCACTCGGTAATGCATCATCATAATGAGCTCAATGTGACTAAGGAGTTAGCCACGGGATCATGCATTACGGTACGAGTAAAGTGACTTGCCGGTAACGAGATTGAACAAGGTATTGGGATACCGACGATTGAATCTCGGGCAAGTAACGTACCGATTGACAAAGGGAATTGTATACGGGATTGATTGAATCCTCGACATCGTGGTTCATCCGATGAAATCATCGTGGAACATGTGGGAGCCAACATGGGTATCCAGATCCCACTGTTGGTTATTGACCGGAGAGGCGTCTCGGTCATGTCTGCATGTCTCCCGAACCCGTAGGGTCTACACACTTAAGGTTCGGTGACGCTAGGGTTATAGAGATATTAGTATGCGGAAACCCGAAAGTTGTTCGGAGTCCCGGATGAGATCCCGGACGTCACGAGGAGTTTCGGAATGGTCCGGAGGTGAAGAATTATATATAGGAAGTCCAGTTTCGGCCACCGGGAAAGTTTCGGGGGTTATTGGTATTGTACCGGGACCACCGGAAGGGTCCCGGGGGTCCACCGGGTGGGGCCACCTATCCCGGAGGGCCCCATGGGCTGAAGTGAGAAGGGAACCAGCCCTTAGTGGGCTGGGGCGCCCCCCTTGGGCCTCCCCCTGCGCCTAGGGTTGGAAACCCTAGGGGTGGGGGGCGCCCCACTTGGCTTGGGGGGAAGCCACCCCCCTTTCCCCTTGGCCGCCGCCCCCCCATGTAGATGGGTTCCAGGGCCGGCGCCCCCCCCTCCAGGGGGCCTATATATAGTGGGGGGGGGAGGGAGGGCAGCAGCACCACAGCCCTGGGCGCCTCCCTCTCCCCCTGCAACACCTTTCCCTCCCGCAGAAGCTTGGCGAAGCCCGGCCGGGATCCCGCTACTTCCACCAGCACGCCGTCGTGCTGCTGGATCTCCATCAACCTCTCCTTCCCCCTTGCTGGATCAAGAAGGAGGAGACGTCGCTGCTCCGTACGTGTGTTGAACGCGGAGGTGCCGTCCGTTCGGCACTCGGTCATCGGTGATTTGGACCACGACGAGTACGACTCCATCAACCCCGTTCATTGGAACGCTTCCGCTCGCGATCTACAATGGTATGTAGATGCACTCCTTTCCCCTCGTTGCTAGTATACTCCATAGATGGATCTTGGTGATGCGTAGGAAATTTTAAAATTCTGCTACGATCCCCAACAGTGGCATCATGAGCGAGGCCTATGCGTAGTTACTATGCACGAGTAGAACACAAAGCAGTTGTGGGCGTAGATGTTGCCAATTCTTCTTGCCGCTACTAGTCCTATCTTGTTTCGGCGGTATTGTGGGATGAAGTGGCACGGACCGACCTTACACGTACGCCTACATGAGACAGGTTCCACCGACTGACATGCACTAGTTGCATAAGGTGGCTAGCAGGTGTCTGTCTCTCCCACTTTAGTCGGAACGGATTCGATGAAAAGGGTCCTTATGAAGGGTAAATAGAAATTGGCATATCACGTTGTGGTTTTACGTAGGTAAGAAACGTTCTTGCTAGAAACCTATACAAGCCACGTAAAAACTTGCAACAACAATTAGAGGACGTCTAACTTGTTTTTGCACCATGTGCTATGTGATGTGATATTGCCAGAAGATGTGATGAATGATATATGTGATGTATGAGATTGATCATATTCTTGTAATAGGAATCACGACTTGAATGTCGATGAGTATGACAACCGGCAGGAGCCATAGGAGTTGTCTTTATTTTTTGTATGACCTGCGTGTCATTGAATAACGCCATGTAAATTACTTTACTTTATTGCTAAGTGCGTTAGCCATAGAAGTAGAAGTAATCGTTGGCGTGACAACTTCATGAAGACACAATGATGGAGATCATGGTGTCATGCCGGTGACGAAGATGATCATGGTGCCCCGAAGATGGAGATCAAAGGAGCAAAATGATATTGGCCATATCATGTCACTATTTGATTGCATGTGATGTTTATCATGTTTTGCATCTTATTTGCTTAGAACGACGGTAGTAAGTAAGATGATCCCTTATAATAATTTCAAGAAAGTGTTCCCCCTAACTGTGCACCGTTGCGAAGGTTCGTTGTTTCGAAGCACCACGTGATGATCGGGTGTGATAGATTCTAACGTTCGCATACAACGGGTGTTGACGAGCCTAGCATGTACAGACATGGCCTCGGAACACACGCAATACACTTAGGTTGAATTGACGAGCCTAGCATGTACAGACATGGCCTCAGAACACGGAGGACCGAAAGGTCGAGCATGAGTCGTATAGAAGATACGATCAACATGGAGATGTTCACCGATCTTGACTAGTCCGTCTCACGTGATGATCGGACACGGCCTAGTTAACTCGGACCATTTTTCACTTAGATGACTAGAGGGATGTCTATCTGAGTGGGAGTTCATTGAGTAATTTGATTAGATGAACTTAATTATCATGAACTTAGTCTAAAATCTTTACAGTATGTCTTGTAGATCAAATGGCCCACGTTGTCCTCAACTTCAACGCATTCCTAGAGAAAACCAAGCTGAAAGATGATGGCAGCAACTATACGGACTGGGTCCGGAACCTGAGGATCATCCTCATAGCTGCCAAGAAAGATTATGTCTTAGAAGCACCGCTAGGTGAAGCACCCATCCCAGAGAACCAAGACGTTATGAACGCTTGGCAATCACGTGCTGATGATTACTCCCTCGTTCAGTGCGGCATGCTTTACAGCTTAGAACCGGGTCTCCAAAAGCGTTTTGAGAAACATGGAGCATATGAGATGTTCGAAGAGCTGAAAATGGTTTTCCAAGCTCATGCCCGGGTCGAGAGATATGAAGTCTCCGACAAGTTCTTCAGCTGTAAAATGGAGGAAAATAGTTCTGTTAGTGAGCACATACTCAGAATGTCTGGGTTGCACAACCGCTTGTCTCAGCTGGGAGTTAATCTCCCGGATGACGCGGTCATTGACAGAATCCTTCAGTCGCTTCCACCAAGCTACAAGAGCTTTGTGATGAACTTCAATATGCAGGGGATGGAAAAGACCATTCCTGAGGTATATTCAATGCTGAAATCAGCGCAGGTGGAGATCAGAAAGGAACATCAAGTGTTGATGGTGAATAAAACCACTAAGTTCAAGAAAGGCAAGGGTAAGAAGAACTTCAAGAAGGACGGCAAAGGGAGTTGCCGCGCCCGGTAAGCCAGTTGCCGGGAAGAAGTCAAAGAATGGACCCAAGCCTGAGACTGAGTGCTTTTATTGCAAGGGAAGTGGTCACTGGAAGCGGAACTGCCCCAAATACATAGCGGACAAGAAGGCCGGCAACACCAAAGGTATATGTGATATACATGTAATTGATGTGTACCTTACCAGTACTCGTAGTAGCTCCTGGGTATTTGATACCGGTGCGGTTGCTCATATTTGTAACTCAAAACAGGAATTGCGGAATAAGCGGAGACTGGCAAAGGATGAGGTGACGATGCGCGTCGGGAATGGTTCCAAGGTCGATGTGATCGCCGTCGGCACGCTACCTCTGCATTTACCTACGGGATTAGTTTTAAACCTCAATAATTGTTATTTAGTACCAGCTTTGAGCATGAACATTGTATCTGGATCTCGTTTAATTCGAGATGGCTACTCATTTAAATCCGAGAATAATGGTTGTTCGATTTATATGAGAGATATGTTTTATGGTCATGCCCCGCTGGTCAATGGTTTATTTTTGATGAATCTCGAACGTGATGTTACACATATTCATAGTGTGAATACCAAAAGATGTAAAGTTGATAACGATAGTCCCACATACTTGTGGCACTGCCGCCTTGGTCACGTTGGTGTCAAGCGCATGAAGAAGCTCCATGCAGATGGACTTTTGGAGTCTCTTGATTACGAATCATTTGACACGTGCGAACCATGCCTCATGGGTAAGATGTCCAAGACTCCGTTCTCCGGAACAATGGAGCGAGCAACCAACTTATTGGAAATCATACATACCGATGTGTGCGGTCCAATGAGTGTTGAGGCTCGCGGAGGATATCGTTATGTTCTCACTCTCACTGATGACTTAAGTAGATATGGGTATGTCTACCTAATGAAACACAAGTCTGAAACCTTTGAAAAGTTCAAGGAATTTCAGAGTGAGGTTCAGAATCAACGTGACAGGAAAATAAAGTTCTTACGATCAGATCATGGTGGAGAATATTTAAGTCACGAATTTGGTACGCACTTAAGGAAATGTGGAATCGTTTCACAACTCACGCCGCCTGGAACACCTCAGCGAAACGGTGTGTCCGAACATCGTAATCGCACTCTATTGGATATGGTGCGATCTATGATGTCTCTTACCTATCTACCGCTCTCATTTTGGGGCTATGCTTTAGAGACTGCCGCATTCACTTTAAATAGGGCTCCGTCGAAATCCGTTGAGACGACACCGTATGAATTATGGTTTGGGAAGAAACCTAAGCTGTCGTTTCTAAAAGTTTGGGGATGCGATGCTTATGTCAAGAAACTTCAACCTGAAAAGCTCGAACCCAAGTCGGAAAAATGCGTCTTCATAGGATACCCCAAGGAAACCATTGGGTATACCTTCTACCTCAGATCCGAAGGCAAGATCTTTGTTGCCAAGAATGGGTCCTTTCTGGAGAAAGAGTTTCTCTCGAAAGAAGTGAGTGGGAGGAAAGTGGAACTTGATGAGGTGATAGTCATCCCTTCCGAACCGGAAAGTAGCGCAGCGCGGGAAGATGTTCCTGTGGTGCCTACACCGACTGGGGAGGAAGTTAATGATGATGATCATGAAGCTTCGGATCAAGTTACTGCTGAACTTCGTAGGTCCACAAGGACACGTTCCGCACCAGAGTGGTACGTCAACCCTGTCCTTGAAATCATGTTGTTGGACAACGGTGAACCTTCGAACTATGAAGAAGCGATGGCGGGCCCGGATTCCGACAAATGGCTAGAAGCCATGAAAGCCGAGATAGGATCCATGTATGAAAACGGCATTCCTTAACGGCTTTCTTAAGGAAGAATTGTATATGATGCAGCCGGAAGGTTTTGTCGATCCTAAGAATGCTAACAAGGTATGCAAGCTCCAGCGCTCCATCTATGGACTGGTGCAAGCATCTCGGAGTTGGAACATTCGTTTTGATGAGATGATCAAAGCGTTTGGGTTTACACAGACTTATGGAGAAGCCTGTGTTTACAAGAAAGTGAGTGGGAGCTCTGTAGCATTTCTCATATTATATGTGGATGACATACTATTGATGGGAAATGATATAGAATTCTTGGAAAGTATAAAGGTCTATTTGAATAAGTGTTTTTCAATGAAGGACCTTGGAGAAGCTACTTATATATTAGGCATCAAGATCTATAGAGATAGATCAGGACGCCTCATTGGTCTTTCACAGAGTACGTACCTTGACAAGATATTGAAGAAGTTCAATATGGATCAGTCCAAGAAGGGGTTCTTGCCTGTATTGCAAGGTGTGCAATTGAGCACGGCTCAATGCCCGACCACGGCAGAAGATAGAGAAAAGATGAGTGTCATCCCCTATGCCTCGGCCATAGGGTCTATTATGTATGCCATGCTGTGTACCAAACCTGATGTAAACCTTGCCATAAGTTTGGTAGGAAGGTACCAAAGTAATCCCGGCATGGAACACTGGACAGCGGTCAAGAATATCCTGAAGTACCTGAAGAGGACTAAGGATATGTTTCTCGTTTATGGAGGTGACGAAGAGCTCGTCGTAAAGGGTTACGTCGACGCTAGCTTCAACACAGATCTGGATGACTCGAAGTCACAAAACAGATACGTGTATATTTTGAATGGAGGAGCAGTAAGCTGGTGCAGTTGCAAGCAAAGCGTCGTGGCGGGATCTACATGTGAAGCGGAGTACATGGCAGGCTCAGAGGCAGCGCAAGAAGCAATCTGGATGAAGGAGTTCATTACCGACTTAGGGGTGATTCCCAATGCGTCGGGCCCGATGACCCTCTTCTGTGACAACACTGGAGCTATTGCCCTTACGAAGGAGCCCAGGTTTCACAGGAAGACCAGGCATATCAAGCGTCGCTTCAACTCCATTCGTGAAGGTGTTCAGAATGGAGACATAGATATTTGTAAAGTACATACGGATCTGAATGTAGCAGATCCGTTGACTAAACCTCTCCCTAGAGCAAAACATGATCAACACCAGGACGCTATGGGTGTTCGATTCATCACAATGTAACTAGATTATTGACTCTAGTGCAAGTGGGAGACTGTTGGAAATATGCCCTAGAGGCAATAATAAATGGTTATTATTATATTTCTTTGTTCATGATAATTGTCTATTGTTCATGCTATAATTGTGTTATCCGGAAATCGTAACACATGTGTGAATACATAGACCACAACGTGTCCCTAGTAAGCCTCTAGTTGACTAGCTCGTTGATCAACAGATAGTCATGGTTTCCTGACTATGGACATTGGATGTCATTGATAACGGGATCACATCATTAGGAGAATGATGTGATGGACAAGACCCAATCCTAAGCATAGCACTAAAGATCGTGTAGTTCGTTTGCTAGAGCTTTTCCAATGTCAAGTATCATTTCCTTAGACCATGAGATCGTGCAACTCCCGGATACCGTAGGAGTGCTTTGGGTGTGCCAAACGTCACAACGTAACTGGGTGACTATAAAGGTGCACTACGGGTATCTCCAAAAGTGTCTGTTGGGTTGGCACGGATCGAGACTGGGATTTGTCACTCCGTATGACGGAGAGGTATCTTTGGGCCCACTCGGTAATGCATCATCATAATGAGCTCAATGTGACTAAGGAGTTAGCCATGGGATCATGCATTACGGTACGAGTAAAGTGACTTGCCGGTAATGAGATTGAACAAGGTATTGGGATACCGACTATCGAATCTCGGGCAAGTAACGTACCGATTGACAAAGGGAATTGTATACGGGATTGATTGAATCCTCGACATCGTGGTTCATCCGATGAAATCATCGTGGAACATGTGGGAGCCAACATGGGTATCCAGATCCCGCTGTTGGTTATTGACCGGAGAGGCGTCTCGGTCATGTCTGCATGTCTCCCGAACCCGTAGGGTCTACACACGGTTCGGTGATGCTAGGGTTATAGAGATATTAGTATGCGGAAACCCGAAAGTTTTTCGGAGTCCCGGATGAGATCCCGGACGTCACGAGGAGTTCCGGAATGGTCCGGAGGTGAAGAATTATATATAGGAAGTCCAGTTTCGGCCACCGGGAAAGTTTCGGGGGTTATCGGTATTGTACCGGGACCACCGGAAGGGTCTCGGGGGTCCACCGGGTGGGGCCACCTATCCCGGAGGGCCCCATGGGCTGAAGTGAGAAGGGAACCAGCTCTTAGTGGGCTGGGGCGCCCCCCCCTTGGGCCTCCCCCTGCGCCTAGGGTTGGAAACCCTAGGGGTGGGGGGCGCCCCACTTGGCTTGGGGGGGGGGGGAAGCCACCCCCCTTTCCCCTTGGCCGCCCCCCCCCCCATGTAGATGGGTTCCAGGGCCGGCGCCCCCCCTCCAGGGGGCCTATATATAGTGGGGGGGAGGGAGGGAAGCAGCACCACAGCCCTGGGCGCCTCCCTCTCCCCCTGCAACACCTCTCCCTCCCGCAGAAGCTTGGCGAAGCCCGGCCGGGATCCCGCTACTTCCACCACCACGCCGTCGTGCTGCTGGATCTCCATCAACCTCTCCTTCCCCCTTGATGGATCAAGAAGGAGGAGACGTCGCTGCTCCGTACGTGTGTTGAACGCGGAGGTGCCGTCCGTTCGGCACTCGGTCATCAGTGATTTGGATCACCGCGAGTACGACTCCATCAACCCCGTTCATTGGAACGCTTCCGCTCGCGATCTACAATGGTATGTAGATGCACTCCTTTCCCTCGTTGCTAGTATACTCCATAGGTGGATCTTGGTGATGCGTAGGAAAGTTTAAAATTCTGCTACGATCCCCAACACTTCATACCTAGTTTAATCTCTTTACTGGAATGTCTCTTTACTCGTTCCGTAATGCATCATCCCATAACTAACTCATTAGTCACATTGCTTGCAAGGCTTATAGTGATGTGCATTGCCGAGAGGGCCTAGAGATACCTCTCCGATACTCGGAGTGACAAATCCTAATCTCGATCTATGCCAACGCAACAAACACCTTTGGAGACACCTGTAGAGCATCTTTATAATCACCCAGTTACGTTGTGACGTTTGATAGCACACAAGGTGTTCCTCCGGTATTCGGGAGTTGCATAATCTCATAATCGGAGGAACATGTATAAGTCATGAAGAAAGCAATAGTAATAAAACTAAACGATCATTTATGCTAAGCTAACGGATGGGTCTTGTCCATCACATCATTCTCTAATGATGTGATCCCGTTCATCAAATGACAACACATGTCTATGGCTAGGAAACTTAACCATCTTTGATTAACAAGCTAGTCAAGTAGAGGCATACTAGGGACACTCTGTTTGTCTATGTATTCACACATGTACTAAGTTTCCGGTTAATACAATTCTAGAATGAATAATAAACATTTATCATGATATAAGGAAATATAAACAACAACTTTATTATTGCCTCTAGGGCATATTTCCTTCAGAGTTAACAGCGCTATGCACTAAAGTCGACAGGGACGATGTGGTTCTCAGTAAAAGACAAAAACCCACATCATTCAAGCCGACCGATGAAATAGGAAAATTTCAAGTGCACCCAACGGATCCCAACAAAATGGCATCCAAAGGAGCACAGCTGGACCCCACAGTTGACGAGGCGCTAAGGACATTCCTGCGTGAAAATTCGGAAATATTCGCCTGGCACCCATCAGACATGCCAGGAATCCCACGCCGGCTAGCAGAGCACAACCTCAACATTTTATAGGGCTTCAAGCCAGTGAGACAAACCCTGCATTGATTTTTAGAACCCAAATGGCAGGCTATGGGCGAAGAACTTGCAAAACTGCTAGAGGTCGGGTTCATCCGTGAGATCAAGCACCCCGAGTGGCTAGCAAATCTGGTTATGGTACCAAAAAAGGACAAGTCCTGGCGGCTCTGTGTCGACTTTAAAGACCTCAACAAGGCCTGCCCTAAGGATCCATTCCCCTTGCCCAGGATAGACCAGATCATCGACGCCACCGCCAGACACGACTCGTTGTGCTTCCTCGACGCATACTCCGGATACCATCAGATTAAGATGAAGGAGTCCGATCACGCTGCAACCGCATTCATCACCCCTTACGGGCCTTTTTGCTTCAACACCATGCCGTTCGGGCTAAAAAATGTAGGAGCCACATACCTACGCATGATTCAAACATGCCTTGAAAACCAAATTGGTAGAACAATCGAGGCATATGTGGATGACGTGGTTGTCAAAACCAAACACATCGATCAACTGATAGACGATCTACGCCAAACCTTCGACAACCTGCGAGCCTATGATACACGACTAAGCCTGGAGAAATGCGTCTTTGGGGTCCCTACCAGACTACAAACTGCTCAAAAACACTCCTCGCCAACAACCCTATCCTGGCCGCACCTGGGGTCGGCGAACCCATGCCACTGTACATTTCAGCCACCAATCAGGTGGTCAGCGCGATGCTCGTCGTGGAGCGGGAGTCGGAGCGTCACAAGTTCCAATTCCAGAAGACAGTCTACTATGTGTCCGAGGTACTAACGCCATGTAAATCACGATACCCGCACTATCAAAAGAAAGCCTACACGATCTTTATGGCATCCCGAAAGCTACAACACTACTTTCAAGAATGTTCGGTCATGGTGGCATCAGAGGCTCCCTTGAATGATATAATCAATAATAGGGACGCCACGGGCCGCATCGCCAAATGGGCCATCGAGCTCCTCCCCTTTGAGATCACATACAAGCCACGCCAAGCCATTAAATCCCAAGTGCTGGCTGATTTCATAGCCGATGGACCGAGGCCAAACTACCCCGGGAGTACTCCACATACTCACACTGGACAATGTATTTCAACGGCTCAAAAATGTTAGCCGAGCTGGGGGCTGGGGTCATCCTAATGTCCCCCACAGGCGACACTGTTCGGTACGTCCTCCAGATAATGTACACGAACTCCAACAATGCAGCCGAATACGAAGCACTATTGCATGGTCTTCGTATGGCCACATCAATGGGCATACAACGCCCCGAGGTAAGGGGAGATTCCAACTTGGCGATCTCTCAAGTCGACGGCGAATTCAACGCCAAAGACCCCAAGATGGCGGCGTATAGAAACGCGGTCCTCCGGATATCGGACCGATTTGAGGGCCTTGAATTTCACCATGTCGCTAGATACAACATCAAGCAGCCAACGTCCTTGCCCGCATGGGCGCCAAGCGTGTCCCAGTTCCAAAAAACACCTTCCTCGAGCGGCTCTTTAAGCCCTCTTTGGTGTGGCAGGACGCATCACCGGTGCACTATCCACTAAGCCCGCTCACAACGCATCGCCCGAAAATGAACAAGACGATCACGTCATCGATGGCTCCGCACTCAAGGAAACACCTTCAACACACGAAGTCATGGCTGTAATCCCACCCTTGACAGAACCCCTGCTAGCATACCTCACACAACATCAGCTTCCGGAAGATCAAACCAAAGCACGACACATAGTTCGGCGCTCTAAAGCATACAAGGTCCATGAGGGTGAACTCTATAAGAAGAGTACCACAGGAGTTTTACAAAGGTGCATCTCTGAAGAAGAGGGGCATCAGCTCTTGGCAGAGGTACACGCGAGCATGGTTGGACATCATGCGGCAGCTCGGGCTTTGGTCAGCAAGGCTTTCTGAGCAGGTTTTTTTTTGGCCTATCGCCCATGAGGATGCCCGGACATTAGTCCAGCATTGTGTCGGATGCCAGTGATATGTCTCCAACGTATCTATAATTTTTGATTGTCCCATGTTGTTATATTATCAATCTTGGATGTTTACAATCATTTTATAGCAACTTTATATCATTTTTTTGGACTAACCTATTGACATAGTGCCCAGTGCCAGTTACTGTTATTTTGCTTGTTTTTTACATCGCAGAAAATCAATATCAAACGGAGTCCAAACACAGCAAAAGTTTTTGGAGATTTTTTGGGACCAGCAGACACAAGATGGGCCAAGGAAGTACCAGAGGAGGGCTCCGAGGGGAGCACAACCCACCTGGGGGCGCCTGGGGGCCCAGGCGCGCCCTGGTGGTTTGTGCACACCTCGGCCACCTCCCGCATCGCCTCTTTTCTCTATAATTACCCTAAAAATCCAAAAACCCTAGGGGAGTCAACGAAACACAATTCCAGCAGCCGAAGTTCCAGAAACCACAAATCCAATCCAGACACCATCACGGAGGGGTTCATCATCCTCATTGGTGCCTCTTCGATGATGCGCGGGTAGTTCATTGTAGACCTATCGGGTCTATAGTTGGTAGCTAGATGGCTTCCTCTCTCTCTCTTTTGATTCTCAATACAATGGTCTCTTGGAGATCTATTTGATGTAACTCTTTTTGTGGTGTGTTTGTTGGGATCCGATGAACTTTGAGTTTATGATCAGATCTATGTTTATATCCATGAAAGTTATTTGAGTCTTTTGATCTCTTATATGCATGATTACTTATAGCCTCGTATTTATTCTTTGAATCTTTGGTTTAGTTAGGCCGACTAGATTGATTTTTATTGCCATGGGAAGAGGTGCTTTGTGATGGGTTCGATCTTACGGTGCTCAATCCCAGTGACAGAAGGGGACATGACACGTATGTATCATTGCTATTAAGGATAACAAGATGGGGTCTATTCCTACATGAATAGATCTTGTCTACATCATTTCATCGTTCTTATTGCATTACTCCGTTTCTCCATGAACTTAATACACTAGATGCATGCTGGATAGCGGTCGATGTGTGGAGTAATAGTAGTAGATGCAGGAAGGAGTCAGTCTACTAATCTTGGATGTGATGCCTATATAATGATCATTGCCTGGATATCATCATAATTATTTGAAGTTCTATCAATTGCCCATCAGTAATTTGTTTACCCACCGTATGCTATTTTTCTCGAGAGAAGCCACTAGTGAAATCTACGGCCCCCAGGTCTATTCTTCATCATATTTGCCTTTGAGATCTATATTTATTCGCTTTTATTTTCAGATCTATTATTCCAAAAACCAAAAAATACCTTGTGGCACTTTATTTTATTTTACGTTTATTCGAGATCTATCTATCCAATCTATCATAATTTTTATCCCGTCAACGCACCAATTTCTGGCACCGTTACCCGAAAGGGATTGACAACCCCTTTAACACGTCAGGTTGCAAGTGTTTGTTCTTTGTGTGCAGGTATTGTTTACATAGTGTTGCTTGGTTCTCCTACTAGTTCGATAACCTTGGTCTCATCACTGAGGGAAATACCCGTTGTTGTGTTGCATCATCCCTTCCTCTTTGGGGAAATACCGACGTAGTTCAGGCGATATCAAAAGGAATTTCTGGCGCCATTGCCCGGGAAACATCATCAACATCTATCAGGTTCCTAATCACAAATCTCATCTCCTTGCAATTTACATTATCTACCATTTGCCTCTCGTTTTCCTCTCCCCCACTTCACAAAATTTGCCATTTTATTCGCCCTCTTTTTCGTTCGCCATTTTCTCGTCAGATTTTTTGTTGAGTGCAATCTTGTTGGCTTGGTCACGATGACTCAAGAGAACACCAAGTTGTGTGATTTCTGCAATACCAACAACAATGATTTTATTAGCACTCTGGTTGCTCCTCCCGCCTCTAGTGCGGAATCTTGCGACATTAATGTCGCTTTGTTGAATCTTGTCATGAAAGATCAATTTTCCAGTACTCCTAATGAGGATGTCGCGTCCCATCTTAACACATTCGTAGAATTTTGCGATATACAAAAGAAAAAAGGTGTGGGCAATGATATTGTGAAGTTGAAATTATTCTCGTTTTCTTTGCGAGATCGTGCAAAAAATTGGTTTTCTGCTCTACCTTGCAATAGTATAGATTCTTGGGATAAGTGCAAAGATGCTTTTATTACAAAGTATTTTCCGCCCGCAAAAAATATTTCCCTTAGGACTCAAATCATGAATTTTAAGAAACTTGAGCATGAACATGTTGCGCAATCTTGGGAAAGAATGAAATTGATGCTAAGAAACTGTCCTACTCATGGTTTAAATCTTTGGATGATCATACAAAAAATTTATGCGGGATTGAATTTTGTCTCTAGAAATCTTTTAGATTCCGCCGCGGGTGGTACTTTTATGGAAATTACGTTGGGTGAAGCTACTAACTTGCTAGACAATATTATGGCAAATTATTCACAATGGCATACTGAAAGAGCACCTACTAGTAAAAAGGTTATTTCGGTTGAAGAAATTTCTTCTTTGAGTGAAAAGGTCTATGCTCTTATGAAATTGGTTGCTCATAAAAGTGCTCCTATTGATCTTAACGATGTGCCTTTGTCTACCTTGATTGGGAAAAATAGTGATGCTGTAGATATGAATTTTATCTCACGAAACAATTTTAATAACAATGCTTATAGAGGTAATTTTAATCCTAGGCCTTTTCCTAGTAATTCCTCTAATAATTATGGTGGTTGCTATGGTAATCCTTCTTATAATAATTATAGGAACACCTTTGATATTGAGAATAATATTAAAAAAATTATCAATGCCCAAAAAGTTTTAAATAATACGATAGAAGAAAAGGTTAATAAGATTGGTGATATGTTCTAGAAGCATTGATAGGATTTCTCATGATGTAGAAAATCTCAAGATTAAAGCTTTTGTGCCTCAGGTTGAGGAATGAATTGAAGCTTTATATGTTTCTATGGATGAAAGTAAGAAAATAACCGCTATGCTTAGAGCTGAAAGAGAATTTTTAGAAAAAGCGTTTTCTAGTGATTGCTTTAATAAAAATGATGAAGATCTTAACGTGATTGGTGTTTCTTCTATTGATTCCTTGTTTAGTAAGATTAAAATTGATGTTAAAGGGACTGACGAGGAGTCAACTTTTGCTAGAAGGCGTCCCGATAATTCGGAGGGTCAAAATTTTGTTGAAAAAATTGATAAAAGTGGGTTTGGAGAGGTCAAAACTTTAACTAGTGATGTACCCACTCTCTTGGATTACAAAGACTTTAATTATGATAGTTGCTCTTTGATTGATTGTATTTCTTTGTTGCAATCCATGGTTAATTCACCCCATGCTTATGAGTAAAATAAAGCTTTTACTAAACATATTGTTGATGCCATGATGAAAGCCTTTGAAGAAAAAATGGAATTAGAGATTTCAATTCCTAGAAAATTACATGATGAATGGGAACCTACTATCAAAGTCAATATTAAAAATTATGAGTGTTTTTCTTTATGTGATTTGGGTGCTAGTGTTTCCACAATTCTGAAATCTTTATTGATGTGCTTGGTCTTAACGATATTGAAGAATGTTCTCTTAATTTGCACTTAGCGGATTCTAATATTAAAAAACCTATGGGAAGAATTAGTGATGTTCTTATTCTTGCAAATAGGAATTATGTGCCCATAGATTTTATTGTTCTTGATATTGATCGCAATCCATCTTGTCCAATTATTCTTGGTAGACCATTTTTACGTACTATTGGTGTCGTGATTGCTTTGGCACATGGGAGCATATGCTCCTATCATCGAAAAAATATTTCAAAATGTCAAAAAAATCCGAACAAAAATTTGATGCGTACATCTCGATATTCTATGTGTGCACGCCATGTTTTGTGGAAAACCACCATTTTCTGTGGCTTGTGTAAAAAAGACAAAGAAATGTCTCATGAAAAGCCCTTTCTGTGGATTTTGTCTTTTTCACACGCGACACAAAAATTGTCGATTTTTCGCGAAATGTTTGTGAGCACGTAGAATGTTGAGATGTGCGCACAAAACATTTTTTTGGAATTTTGTGACATTTCAAAATACGTTTAGAGCATGTTTTCAATTTCCACTAAGAAAGGGAATGGAACACTTCCCTAGAACAAGAATTAAGCCACCATATGAATCAATCATGAGGGCATCTTATCCTGATATAAGTATCTTGGGAGAACATGGGGCTTCTCAGAGCTCAGTGATTACTGGCCGTTCGATCGATTTTTTGATGCGTTTTCAGCCGTCAGATCAAGCCACTGGTGGACCTCGGCCGTCGGATCGCCCCGGTAACACTGCTACAATGAACAGTTTCACCACTCGCGTAAATATCTGTTGCCACCACCGTTATTTCCGTTTCCCGCCGAGGGCGTTTTCGTCATTTCACGCCTTAGGTCAACATGTGTCTTCTTCCGATTCGCTGCCTCCTCCCCAATCGTTCGATCTCTCCTCCACTTTCCTCTCCCGCACGTCTCTCTCCCGAGAACCGCCGCCTCCACCCATCCCCCCGTCCGCCGCCGCCGGCCATCCTCCCCATCTGCCGCCACCGGTCTAAAGACCTAGCCGCTTCATCCACTCCTCCTGCAGCTGCCTCCCTCCCTCCCATGCACCGTCGATCCCCAATCCGGCACCCGCGTTCTTCCTCCCCCGCCACGTATCCTCTCACCGCCTATCCCCAACCCAGGCATGGCCGCCGCGTGACCCCGCATGCCGAGAATCTGGTCGCGGCCTATCTCGGTCCTGGCAAGGAGGAGAAGAAGGCGAGAAGAAGGAGACGCCTGCTGCCGCGAAGGTGCCGCCGCTGATGCCGTCGTTGCTGCAGGCTCGCATGGAGGGCGAGAAGGTGTTGTGGCGACCGCGACGACGGCGGGTCTGCCCGTGTTCATGGTGCTGAGGGGGAGGGAGCTGCTGCCGCCGCCACCACCTCTACGTGGGACCTCTTCGACAATGAGGCGGCACCGGCTGCGTCCTGGGCCACCCTGCCCAACAGGGCGCTGCTGTGCTGCCCGCTGCAGCTGGACGTCGGGAGGTGCACCTGCGTCGTCGTCTGGGAGAAGGCCACCTGTGCAAGAGGGGTGGCGCTCTATACCAACGTGAGCTAATCCCCCCATACTCCCTCCTTCCTTCCTCGCCTTCAAAATTCCTAATCCAGGGGAGAGTAGTGTGATTGGTTGCTGATAGTAGTGCCAATCTGTCATGACTTCTTACTTCAGGATTGGAAGTACAGTACATCAGGCTCCTTAGAAACGGTTCAGGGCAATGGCTTAAGTGTGCCAGTTATGATTTGTCTTGATGTAGGCTGCTGGTAGTCAGTTACATAGATAACTTAATAGCTACTATTATCTAAAGCTGCACTGTTATCAAAGGTGTAAAATCCCAACCCTGAAACCCGTTACTTCAGGCTCCAGTCTGGAAGTTTCCATCTCACCCATGGTACGATTGGCTTTTTTGGCCCAGGTGTGTGATTAAGGCCTTTCTGTTATAATTGGTGCTTGGTAAAATATTTAGTGCTGCTCTTGAACCCGTTGGATAACCATACATCAACTTCTGCAATTTTGCAGCAAAATTTGGCTCGGACAGATGATGAGTCCTGGAAGGAGCGGGAAGCTGTTGTTTTATCGATTGGTGCTATAGCAAAGGGATGCATCACTGGGTTATATCCCCACCTTCCACAGGTTGCTGAGATTAATACCAAATCCGATTTTCCCCTGCCCTCCTAATCTCCTGTTAGCCATACTTTATTACAGTTCATTAATTTCTACCATCCATTCGTTATATGTGCTCGATTCCCTTGTGATGATTGGATCCTTTCTGAGTGTTTACCATTTAATTGTGAGATTATGTTTGTTTTGCTTTTCTGTAGATAGGAAGATCTGTCAATCTGTCGTGACTTCTTACTTCAAATTTCAGGAACATGAGCACTTAAGTTGTGCCTTTTGAATCGGTCAATCATAAGGTAATCCATGATGCATATATATATATATATGGCTATGGTAAAAAAACAAGTTATGTCTGCTCAAGCCAATATAGAAGGACTGGTTCATGGTTGTGGCACCTCCAATTTATTATGGTGTGGTTCCCTACTTCTAGAATAATTACTTCATATATCGGTTTCAGGAGCCATATGCCAGCTTCGTTGATTTCACAACAGAATATGGACATTTTAATTTTAGAAGATAGGTATGCTGCATATCCTATGGTTACCGAGCACAATATATATGCTTATATAAATATTGTTAACTGAAACAGTATGCTCCCAGTTTATGCATATGAAAATTTTCAACAATTTTATTTTTGCCGGACATCGGGCAGATATATTATGATCAAGTTTGATGGTGTTCAACATGGTTCTGTATGCACTTGACTTCTCTCTGTTTTGGCTCTTGATTTTTGTTCCGGTTCATATCAAACCAATATTCACATATAGGTTGGTGAAATTATGTCTTGCTTAGAGAGGGTCTTTTTGCTGGGGATCTTGCGGCTGCTAGCTGTCCCTTGAGATCTTATTAGTTATGTTTAAAATGTTAGTTTTGTGGGTACTTCTACCACTGCATTAATCTTGTGATTTTAGTCCAACCCCCACTGAGATTTAGAATAGATCAATGATGTGAAAGTAGAATGTGGGCAGGTCGACGCAAGCTAACCATCCATATCTAGAAGTAGAATGTGTTAATTTATTTTCTGGGTTTCCAAGCATGGAAGCACATTTTTTCAGTCCTCTTTTGTTTTGCTCCATCATATTTCTTACCACATGCTATATGTTGATTAATCCTATATGTTTTCTTGTGCAGGGTGCTCAAGGGGTTCGGCCAAGTCGGATGCCAGGCGGTGCGCACAGCCGGGGAGCACTGGCAGCAGGCGCTTGATGCGGCGCTCCCCATGTCGCCACCGCTCATTCGCGGCTCCTCCTCCTCCCCAACGGATCGCGACTGAACCTTCCTTGTGCCAGCACCTCGTGGCCATGAAGGGTGGCTGAGCAATCAGGAGCGGCGGCGGTGTCCTGCCACGGATGCTGCTGCGGCTCCCTCCTCTTCCTCGCCGGCTTCTACCTGCTTTGTGCCAACGCCATGTACATCATGTCCTCCCGGTGCTTCTGCTTTCCCGGGTTGCAACTCTTTGGTGTGCTCGACAAGGTCCGTCTTCTCCCAGTTTCTCTCTCTAATCCCCAGTGCTCACATCTGGTCTGCTCTTCTCTTGTAGATGTGCATGAAGAAAAGGGCCACTGGATTGTACAGGAAGAACGGGATGTTGTTCTCTGCTGCTCGACCACATTGCCCCTGGTAAGCTTGTTGCTCTCCCTCCTCCTAGATTCATATGTGTCTGCTGCTAAAACAACAGTCACCACCGATTAGCCTTGCACATGCCACTATTTATGTAGTTAATTGCTGCACTCAATTTTGTACATGGTTTCTTAATCCTGGTTCGGGTCAATTCATTGATTCAGGCAGATTATGGAGACTGGTTCTCTTTTTTTTGCAGAATCCATTGATTGAGAATTTGGTATGCCTGCTGGTTAGGTAATTGGTCTCTGTGTGTGTGCGGAGATCGATAAGGAGAAGTAACTAATTTTTGTTGTGACATTTTTTGTGATATTATATGTATATAAATCTTCTGTACGTGCATGTTCCCCACAGCGAGCTCGGACATGTTTTTGCGCTCCTGATTTTTATGTGGTATATTATGTGTACATGTGCACGTTGCTTCTCCTTTGATGATGCACTCACTCTGGCTTCTATTTTCAGAACCATTTCTCTTGCCAGTCCTTCAAAGCCCCTCAAAAAGTCAGTGGATTCTCGCCCTTTGGGTTTGCTTAGCCATACTATGAAGATGCTCTGTTCAACTTGGCCTTTGTGTGATGAACATCAAATCATTGATGCATTTGTATCTCCTTTGGCTGGATACAGAGTTCCATATTCCGAGAAGAAGAGCTTAAATGATGTAGGTGAATAATTGAAGGGCAGCATTAATAGGTAACCTGCAATTATTGTATTTTTAGGCAAGATAGGATTTTTATTCTTAATGCTTACAGATTGCTGGTACCACATGGATCATATTTATTTCTAATACAATGTTATTTTGTGTAGGCCTTTTCTACTTGGTCATTTGATTGCACCAAAGATTTATTATTTTCCACTGCTTTAAGGATACAACCAATGCGGCAATTTGATTGCACCAAAGATTTATTATTTTCCACTGCTTTAAGGATACAACCAACGAGACAACTTCTGAAGGTAAAAAGTTGTATGTGTTTTTCATGTAGTGAGTGCTTTGCTCTATTCTCTTCTTCACATTGGTTAAAACTTCTCTACTGCTGAGAAACTTATTGTTTAATTGCCGAGGTAGAATCTCTATTATTATGTATATTCTTACTAAAATAAACTCATGAGAATATTAAGTAATGTCCATGCTATTTGACAATCATCTATGAACTTAAATAATGCTCTACCATCTGTGGTATTTTTTTCTGATGTGTAGGAATTTAGTGATTATGTAGGTTTGTCGTTGAGATTTTACTTTCAAGATGGTTCCATTTGGATATATGAATTAACAAGAGATTACGTTAGTGCAGACCAGTTGGTCAAAATATAAAGCTTGAGTTCCTTTCAGTTTACTTAGTGCATATATTCTTGCCACATTCGTAACTATCAATTGCAACATTGATACTGTTAATTGGATGATCAATATTGGATAGGAAAAGAGGTTGTATGAACTGAAATAGGAAACAAGCCTTTAGTGCAAAATGTGTTTGCTCAACTAATTTAAGCTCAAAGTCTCTCTGTTTTACTATGTATCCAATGACTTCTTTCTTATATCATTGGCATAATCTTGGAGATCCAGTTGAGTTAAAAAGAATCATGACATATGATATTTTCCAACTTACCTCTAGACTAGAAATTATATCGCACACATGTTCACTTTTATCTTGCAGTTTGCTTCAGCCATGGGTAAGTAGAAGACTCACAACAAACCGCGTTACCGTCCATGACCCAATGACAGAATACTTCGAGCTCAGGTGAGTAGTTGCTAGCCCTGCATTTCGAGCCTAGGAACCGAGTTTGTGTCTACTTCTACGATTAGTTGCTTGTGCTTCATGGTATCTAGGGGAAACACAACATGATGCCTTGCCGGTTGCCTGAGCAAGGCCTTTTGGGACTAATCTCTCTCTCTCTCTCTCTCTCTCTCTCTCTCTAACAATAATCAAAGCAAGATTCATGCATACTCCCATAAAACAAAACAGATGTGAGCAACCTTGCTGACCTCTCTCTTTCTCTTTCTCCTCATCTTCCCTGTTCTACCACAATAGTTGGGGCTGCAGTGGCAATTTCTAACTGCAAGAAGGTAACCTGAAATAGGTTAAGAGACATACGATCTAATTAAATATTGCCCGTAACATAATCACATTGCAAATATCCTATATATCTGCAGCCATAACGACATCTTTCAAATTCTAAAGTTTTATCTTGATGAACTGTCAGGTGCTTAGTTCAGTTAAAAAGATCATGCAATGTTGTCGTTCCCTCAAAGCATTTGCTCAGTTCAGTGAGTGGGCTTATTCTGGGTTATATTTTGTGGGTGGCAGGGTGTCTGCTCTGGTTCCTATGCTCGGAGGAGTCGAACTCAAAATTGATGTGCCTGAAAGCGATTCCCTGAGTATGAGGAGGTTTTTTGGGCTCAAGACGGTGTAGATTCTTGCTCACTTTATGAGAAGGCCGCTTTCCAAGCTATTTGCTTTTTACAGAGTTTGTATGGGCTTGTGATGTTGTACTATAATTATGAGTGTATGTCGATTTACAGGTAGCTTGCTCGCTCTGCAGTTCTTTTAGCTTTTTAGCTGTGACGTTGGTTTGGCCTGCAGTGCCTGTTGGTGTTGATGGCCCTGCCACTGTGATTGACCCTGATGTCCTTCTGCAGCGACATACTATTATTAGCAGTCATCTAAATACTCTACAGTTCCAGTAATAAATGACCCGGTCTATTAAATATGCACTAATTTCTGATAGCATATCTGCATTGTTTGATATGTGTTTCGTGCACAAAGTCAACTAACTGTTTGATACGTTCAATAATACAGTTTGCATGATTAGTTCACTGCACAGTCATAAGGCAATCAGTATTTTTTCTATCCACGTCTCTCACTGACAGCCCCCTCACTAATGCATCATGCGTTTTGCCGCACCTCTGCTGGTTGTTGTCCTGTTACATGTGCTAAACTTGCCTTTCCTACTAATGCATCATGTGGTTTGATCTTTCACCGTTTGGACATATCGGTTGGACCGGCACCCTCGCGCCAAGGCGCGTTGCCGATCTAGTGGATCTAGAAAGAAATACGATTATACTTGAATCTATGCATTATGCCTGGCTAGGGGCATAAAACAATAGCGCTGGTTGGGAGGCACCCCAATGAATAAAATTTATTTTTACCTCTTTTTTTCTGTTCTTGAGTGTTTGCACAATTGTGCTATTGTTATGATTGTGTTTTTATGTTTTAATTAGTTTTTGTGCCAAGCTAAGCCTTTGGGATCATGTTGGGGATAGTTGATTCGATCTTGTTGAAAAACAGAAACTTTTGCACCTAGTAAAATAATTTTCATAAATCACAGAAACGTGCTTTTGCTCTAATTTTTTTACAAGAGATTTATATACAAATTGCCCACGTTATCCTAAATTTTCCAAAAAAATTAGTTACAGAAGTATTCGAAGTTTTCAGATAGCTACATATTGTTCTGTTTTTGACAGATTCTGTTTTCTTTGCGTTGTGTGCTTATTTTGATGAATCTATGGTTTGTATTGGAGGGTATAAGCCATAGTAAAGTTGGAATACAGTAGATATAATGAAAAAATAAAATATGAGTGGGTTTGCAACACTACTTAGAGTAGTGATTTGCTTTCTTATACTAACGGATCTCACGAAGGTTTTGTGTGATTGAAGTTTTCAAGTTTTGGGTGAGATCACGATGGATGAAGGAATAAGGAGTAACAAGAGCCTGATCTTGGGGATGCCTATGGCAACCCAAGTTATTATCCAAAGAGGAACAAGCAACCACTACAGGAAACAGCTTCTTTGCCGTCAGCCACGGCGGACGGCAAAGGCTCGAAAGGCGGACGGCAAAGACCTTTGCCGTCAGCCGCTGACGGCAAAAGGCTCCGGCAAAGAAGGCTACGGTAAACAGCTTCTTTGCCGTCTGCTTCCTGGCGGCGGACGGCAAAGAAGGCGGACGGCAATAATTGCGCTGTCAGTCCGTTAAGTGGCTAACGGCAGACCTTTGCCGTCCGCCACAGACGGCAAAATTTCTCTGGTCTTTGTCGTCCGCCTTATGATGTCATCTACACGTCACTAGATGGCAGGTTCTTTGCCGTCTGCCACTGATTCTTTGCCGTCTGCCACGGACGGCAAAGTCTTTGCCGTCTGCCACTGTAGGCAAACTGACCAAATGGGTCAGCTCCCAGGAAGCACAGTTGGCTGCCACGTGGCTTCTTTGCCGTCCGCGGCAGACGGCAAAGAGCTCTTTGCCGTCGGTGGCAGACGGCAAAGAGCCTGCATATTGTCTGTTTTTTGTTAAATCCCACAATTTGCACAGAAAATATATATGACATATATATATATTTCACAGGCATTCATCACATAAACAAGTTCATACATCATTTCATACATAAACAAGGTCCATCCATCATTTCATACATAAACAAGTTCCATCCATCATTTCATACATAAAGAAGTTCCATCCATACATAAAGTAGCACTCCATAGCTAAGGTGACTAGAATGAGAAGACAAGAATGAGAAGACAAGAAGAAGAAGAGTAGAACAAGCACTCCATCCAGCACATAATGAAATCTGCAAAATGGCAAAATAAGAAAGTTAGAAATGGATCGTTTTTGAGGTAACTAAGGTGAAATGGATCGTTTTTGAGGTAACTAAGGTGAAATGGATCTTTTTTAGCTCACTTAGGTCAAATGGATCGTTTTTGAGCTAACTTAGTTGAAATGGATCGGTTTTGAGCTAACTTTGTTGAAATGGATCATTTTTGAGCTAATTTAGTTGAAATGGATCATTTTCAGCTAACTTAGGTGAAATGGATCATTTAAGAGCTAATTTAGGTGAAATGGATCGTTTTTTAGCTCACTTAGGTCAAATGGATCGTTTATGAGCTAAATTAGTTGAAATGGATCGTTTATGAGATAACCTAGGTAAGATGGGTCATTTTGGAGTTAACGTAGGTGAAATGGGCCATTTTAAAGCTAACGTAGGTAAAATGGATCATTTAGGAGCTAATCTAGGTAAAATGGGTCATTTTTGAGCTAACTTGGATGAACTGCATCATTTATAAGCTAACCTAGGTAAAATGGGTCATTTTGGAGGAAAATAAGCTAACTCTAGGTCATTATGGTAAGCATATTGGAGGAAATAAAGCTAAGTCTAGGTCTTTATGCATTTGTTAAGCAAAACACTAGAGAAACTTACCGTGATCAGGGAGCTGTAGGAGCGGGGTGGCTAGTGCCGCTACCTGGAGAAGGATCGTGCGATGCGTTTCTGGAGTTAAGCTGCAACAAAGATCATTTCCAATGTCTCGTTAGCATTACGACACTCAAATGTTAAGACTACCAACTAATGTCCATTCAAACTAAACTCACCGTGCTCCCAGGAGCAATCACTGGCATCGGCGGAGCGGGCTGACCGGACTTCTCGCACACAGACTGCACATTTGGTTTTCAGAACAGAGTCATACTAGTTAGTAATGAGACTCAAATGTTAAGACTAGCAAGTAATCTGCAGAAGAAACTTACCACAAGGAGCTCGTACATGGCCCTTGCCTGCATGTCATTCCGTGCCCTCTCCTCCTCCATCATCTTTCTCGTCCTCTCCTCCATCTCCCGCTGCCTCTCCGCCGCCTCCGCCAGAAGTTTCTCCGTTCTATCTCTCTCAGTCTGTATAGCAGCCTGCAACACCACTCACATGACCATTTGTAATCATTGATGGAAGCGCACACAATGTAATGGAGAAAGATAACTGAGTACGTATCACTAACCTTGATGGCGAGTTGCACTGGCCGTTCACGAGGCCTTATCTCAGGAGCGGAGCTCGACTGGCGCGCCTTGATCTCCGGGAGAGTGCTAGGACAACGGATAAGTCCATCTCCAATGGCTATGGAGCCATGGGACCTCCCGCCACCAGATATCATCACCAGCTCTGGATCAATGGGACCCTGGCTCGGGTTAAAGTCCTCCCCTTTCCTCGCCTTCCCCTCATCTCTATATCTCACGAGCTTGTTGTGGGAGGAGATGTTGGTGAAGTTGTTTGCATCATCGAGGTCAGAGTGAGAGAAAGCCTTGACTTTCTTGAAAGAGCCAGTGTGGGCCATGGCATACAGGTCGTACACCTCTGGCACCTTATCCGCCTTATTGTGGCGTGCCTGAAAGAGAGAAACAATGAAAATTAGTAATTAAAGGGCTCAAGCTAGCATGATGAATGAATTGCATGAATCATGAAGCAAACCACATACCCAGTTGCGCCCGAACTGATATAAGTTGGAGCTGCCTTGATGGTGTGGCACACCTTCCATTTGGGCACGTTTGTCCTTGGCCTGGTTGTGGAGGGCTAGCCATTCTTGTGAGCACCACTCATCGACCAACACCTCCCAACAATCCATCCGATCCGCACACCATCTCGGAGGCGCCTAAGTTAGCAAATAGAAACTTGAGCGCTACGGCTAAGAATTACTAAATGAAGGAACTTAAGTAGAAGGCCTTAAGAATTACCTTCATGTACTGCTCCTTACTCAGGAACTTATCGCGGCACGCCGGCTTGGTCTTCTTGATACCACGCAAGGCGTAGTAGTCTCGAACAGCCTGCACCCGAGCCTCGTGCCGTAAGTTCTGGAGTAGGCGCTTGCAGACGTTCTGGATAACATTTGCGCTGTCCTCCTCGTATCCCTCCTCACACCTGTAGAATGTCTGCAATCAAATGAGACAATATTGATTAGTACAATTAATAACTAGCTAGTTGAAGATTTTGAAATGTGTAAAGGAGAAATTACCCAGAACGTCCTGATCACCATGTCTGCCCTCGTGTCGCACACGACACCGTCGATAATGACATCCGGCGGGGCCGGGGCAGCCACGTAGTGCTCCCAGCTCAACCCAAGCTCTGGAAGCCGACCCTCACCAGGCAACGTGACAAACCCCGGGAAGTTTTGCCGGCAAAGAACTCCAAGGACGGAGTTGGGCCGGCGGACACTATGATGGTGGTCCCAACCCCTGCAGCATGACAAGGCCAACGCATTAGTTATTTGAAGAAACGTGAATGCAGAAGGTACAAAAATATTAAATGCACTTACGTACCTCTTCCCATCAGGGAAGATCAACCACCTCTGCTCGCGGGTCGCCGGCACGGACGGGAGCCGTGTAGCACCACGCCGGTACACGGTGCCACCCTCCTCCTCAAGATCAGTCGGCTCCCCGCCATCATCAGCATGGCCACTCGGCTCCTCGGGCTGATCCGGCCAGGTACCCCATCCGGACGTGTGCTCCTCCGGGGTCTCGTGGGCCGAACTCTCGTGGGTCGAAGGCCAGTCGACCCGAGGCTCGTGGGCCCAAGACCCGTGGACCGGAGGCTCGTGGACCGGAGTCCGTGTAGCCTCCTCCTCGGACGAGTCCACCCTAGCAGTCACGTGCTCGGGTGAAACAGCTGGGGGTGGCGGCGAGGAAGGTGCCCTAGCAGTCACCCTACCTCCTCTCCCGCGACCACGTGCCCCACCTCCTCTCTTCGTACCTCGTCCCCTGCTGGGCACCGCGGTCGACGAAGAAGGGCCCGGCGGTGTGGACATACTGTCCAGCAACGCTCGGCGGAGAGGTACGTCTGGAATCGAAGCATTACAACTGGTACAGGTTTGCAGGCATTACATGGCCTTTGGGTAGAAAGCGTCCAAATACTGTCATCATTGCATCGTAGCATTCTCTGCCCAAGTTGAACTGAGCCTTCAGAGCCATTACTTGTGAGATGGCATCCAACTGACAAAGCTCAGTGTGCTCATGGAGCGGACGTTTTGAAGACTCCAACATTTCATTGAAGGCCTTTGCAGATTCCTCCATCTCCTCGTCCGAATCCCGAGCATCATCAAAGTCTTGCACCATGTTTTCCATACCGGTACCATGCTCGTCGGTGCGACGACGATCCACCTCAGCTCGGTCACGTTGGGCAGACTCACCATGAAATGTCCACACCGTATAATCGGGCGTAAAACCACTCTTCTGTAGGTGTTTGCCCATTTTAGCCTCTGTCCTCTTTTCCCAATTGCCGCACCGTAAACAGGGGCACCAGGTTTTCCTCTGGCCATTTGCAAATGCGGCTCGCACAAACCCCTTGGTTTTTGTGAACCATTCAATGCTCCATTTGTTCTGACCAGTGTGACCAGTGTACATCCACGCACGATCACTCATCTTGACTTTCAGAGCTACTAGACACACAACAAATATATATATATATATAATTCACCATGTATGTATTCATCAGTTGATCTACTTTGTCAATTTTATTACGTCCATGCAACCTACACTCTAATAGGTAATGATAGGTCCTAATCCCACCCGAGTATGTTTAGATTGGGTTCATTTTCCCATGCTATGCCCCGGATCCTACGCAAAATTTCGGCAGCACCTCCCCGCTGTTCTCCTGATACACGTCTCTGCAATAAACAGAGAGGATGTGTACCCGGAGAACAACAGGGGAGGCACTGACGAAATTTATGCGTCGGATCCGGAGCAAAGCATATGGGAAAACGAACCCAATCTAAACATACTCGGGCTGTCCATGGATAGCGTTGGACAATTCGAAAGAATCAAGGTTATAAATATGCAAATGCATGCATATTTATAACTATGACGCTTTCGAACGGGAGACACATATTGGTTACGCATACTGATGATTCAAGACACATATATATCTAGCTATCAAGTTTCATCGGAATAGATCAAATAATTAATGGGGGAGGAGGACATGTCATTTGTGCTCACCCACGAACGAAGGGGCAGAGCTCGTCAAACGCACGGCGAGGTCGTCGAACACCAAACCTCGCAGCGATGAAACAACTGCACATTTAAAACTACCCGATCAACACAATTATATATGATGTTTTTCATAACAAAATCGAAAGATATATGACCTAATTAATAATTCACAAATATATGACCCCGTCGGCTTCTGGAAGGCAAAAGAACACCTTTTCGGGGTCGGGGTCTCGGGGTCGGGGTGTCGGGTCGGGGTGCCGGGTCGGGGTCGGGGTGTCGGTGTCGGGGTCGGGGTGTCGGGTCAGGCTCGGGGTCGGGTGTCGGGGTCGGGGTCGGGGTCGGGGTCGGGGTCTTGGGGTCGGGGTGTCGGGGTGTCGGGGGTGTCGTGTCGGGGGTCGGGGTGTCGTGTCGGTCTTGGGGTGCCGTGTCGGGGTCGGGGTGTCGTGTCGGTCTCGGGGTGCCGTGTCGGGGTCGGGGTCTCGGGGTCGGGGTCTCGGGTCGGGGTGCCGGGTCGGGGTCGGGGTGTCGTGTCAGTGTCGGGGTCGGGGTGTCGGGTCAGGCTCGGGGTCGGGGTGTCGGGGTCGGGATCGGGGTCGGGGTCGGGGTCGGGGTCGGGGTCTCGGGGTCGGGGTGTCGGGGTGTCGGGGTGTCGTGTCGGGGGTCGGGGTGTCGTGTCGGTCTCGGGGTGCCGTGTCGGGGTCGGGGTGTCGTGTCGGTCTCGGGTGCCGTGTCGGGGTCGGGGTCTCGGGGTCGGGGTGTCGGGTCGGGGTGCCGGGTCGGGGTGCCGTGTCGGTGTCGGGGTCGGGGTGCCGTGTCGGTGTCGGGGTCGGGGTGTCGGGGTCGGGGTGTCGGGGGTGTCGTGTCGGGGGTCGGGGTGTCGTGTCGGTGTCGGGGGTCGGGGTGCCGGGTCGGGGTCGGGGTGCCGTGTCGGTGTCGGGGTCGGGGTGTCGGGTCAGGCTCGGGGTCGGGGTGTCGGGGTCGGGGTCGGGGTCGGGTTCTCGGGGTCGGGGTGTCGGGGGTGTCGTGTCGGGGGTCGGGGTGCCGTGTCGGTGTCGGGGTGCCGTGTCGGGGTCGGGGTGCTGTTTCGGGGTCGGGGCTTCGGGGTGTCTCCTCCTCCTCCTCCTCCTCCTCCTCTTCTTCTTCTTCTTCTTCTTCTTCTTCTTCTTCTTCTTCTTTCTCCTCCTCCTCCTCCTCCTCCTCCTCCTCCTCCTCCTCTTCTTCTTCTTCCTCTTCTTCTTCTTCTTCTTCTTCTGCTTCTTCTTCTCCTCCTTCTCCTCCTCCTCCTCCTCCTCCTCTTCTTCTTCTTCTTCTTCCCCCTTCTACTTAACCTAAACCTAAACTAACCTAAACTAAAAACCTAAACTAATTAAAACTAAACTATTTAAACTAATTAAACCTAAACTTAAACAGAAAAAAACAAAAAAATAGAAAAAAAACAAAAAAACAGAAAAAAGGGAGGAGGGGCTCACTGTGGGGGGCGGCGATGGGTCGGGGAGGGGCCGGCGACGGAGGGCCGGGGCGGGGCGGTGGAGGAGGCGGGGCGGCGGGGGGCCGGGGCGGGGGGGGATGGGGGCGGGGGGCCGGGGCGGGGCGGTGGAGGAGGCGGCGGGGGGCGCGGGGCGGCGGGGGGCCGGGACGGCGAGGGGCCGTGGCGGCTGTGGGCCGGGGCGGCGGTGGGGCGCGGGGCGGCTGGGGGCCGGGGCGGGGGGGCGACGGGGCGGTGGGGCGGCGGGGAGCCGGGGCGACGGGGCGGCGGGGGCGACGGGGCGGCGGCGCGCGGCGGGCGGCGGCGGCGGCGGCGGCGGGGTGGGAGGAGAAGGGCGCGAGGACGAAGTGAGTAACGGGCGGGGGGTACGTGCCGTTAGTCAAGTGCCTTCTTTGCCGTCCGCCAGCCTTTGCCGTCCGCCTTTTTGCCTCTTTGCCGTCTGCTAGCGGACGGCAAAGAGGTGGGCCGTTATGATTTTTTCAAACGAGCGGGGGGTGGGGGCCACCACACTCTTTGCCGTCTGCCAGCGGACGGCAAAGATTCTTTGCCATCCGCTGGCAGACGGCAAAGAGCTGGCAGATGGCAAAGAGCTTCTTTGCCGTCAGCCTTTTCTTTGCCGTCTGTTTATGTGTAGCTGATGGCAAAGAGCTTCTTTGCCGTCAGCTAGCAGACGGCAAAGAGCTGGCAGATGGCAAATTAGCTGATTCCAGTAGTGAACTAAGCTTGGGGATGCCCCGAGTGGCATCCCCTCTTTCTTCTAATGACCATCAATATTTTACTTGGAGCTATATTTTTGTTCGTCACATATCATGAGTTTTGCTTGGAGCGTCTTGTAAGATATGAGTCTTTGCTTGTTTTGCTTTTTAGTTTAAGTCAAGTATCCTTGCTGAACACACCTATTCTAGAAAGCCAAAGTTATGCTATGATTTGTTAGAATTGCTCTGTGTGCTTCACTTAAATTTTTTGAGCTATGGAATTGCTCTAGTGCTTCGCTTATATCTTTTTGAGCATGGTGTGCTTTATTATTTTTGAAGAAATTCTCTCATGCTTCACTTATATTATTTTGAGAGAAGAAAATTTTATGCTCATGTTCTTCACTTAGATTTGTTTGAGCTATCAAAAGCAACATATGAAATTACTCCCAAAGTGATAGATATTCAAGAGGGATATAATAAAAACTTTCATGAAGATCATTGGACAAAATAAACTTGGTTCTCTGTAATGGTTTTGCGATATGATGATAGTGATATGTGAGCCATGTTAATGAGTAATTATGTTTTAGTAAGAATATTGGTGTTAAGGTTCATGATTCCCTATGCAAGCACAAAAGTCAATAATTATGCAATGAAATTACATCCTACTTGTGGTGCATTATTCGTTGTTAGTTATGCTTAATGCTCGCTTATGAGATTTTTCGTTTCTTGGTTGGATGCTTCTCAATCTTTTGCTAGCCTTCACTTGTACTAAGTATGAATACTACTTGTGCATCCAAAATCCTTAAACCCAGTTTTGCCACATGAGTCCACTATACCTACCTATATGCGGTATTTCCGTGCCGCTCCAAGCAAATTTGTATGTGCCATCTCTAATCTTCAAAATAAATTTCCTTTTTGTGTGCTCGTACCGCTCATGAAGCGGCAAGGGGTAGCCAATATTTTCCATGCTAGATGTGTTATTCTCAAGATGAGTGTTTATTCACTTGTCATTGCACGAGAGTACGGCAAAGGTATTAGGGATGCCCAGTCCCGAAATGAAAAATGAATTTACTTTATGTTGTCAAATAATAAATTCCTTGGAAAGTGTTGGTATGGACGGCACCCATGGATTCGGCTAGCCGTGGAATGTGAAAGAATGGTGGAAAAAGGAATAAAATTATTTTCTGTTTGGGAACCGCCTATGATATATCTAGCATGGAAAGTGTTGGGAATTACTCGGTCATTTTCGTTGACAGGAAAGGCATGCCACCCAAAATATTTTATCTCTATCTTTTTCGTTTTGAGCTCTGGCACCTCTACAAATCCCTACTTCCCTCTGCGAAGGGCCTTTCTATTTACTTTATGCAATTTTTATTTTTATTTGAGTCAACGTCTTCTCTTATAAAGCACCAACTAAGGGGCACTATGATCGTACTTGAGCATTGGGTGTAGCTAATATGCGAGCGTGTTTCATGAATAGATCAATGATTGAGCATAATGGGCTAGGGATAACTTGCTTTAATGTTATTTTGAAAAGACATAGTTGCTTGTTGATATGCTTGAGTATTGAAATCTTCATGTCAAAACTAGACTATTGCTTTGACTCATATAAAAGTCCAAATGTCCATGCTACAAAAGAAAGAATATGTGATGAACATGTTAGGCAGCATTTCACATCAAAAATTCTATTTTTATCATTTACCTACTCGAGGACGAGCAAGAATTAATCTTGGGGATGTTGATACGTCTCCAACGTATCTATATATTTTTATTGTTCCATGTTGTTATATTATCAATCTTGGATGTTTTACAATCATTTTATAGCAACTTTACATCATTTTTTGGGACTAACCTATTGACATAGTGCCCAGTGCCAGTTGTTGTTTTTTGCTTGTTTTTTACATCGCAGAAAATCAATACCAAACGGAGTCCAAATGCAGCGAAACTTTTTGGAGATTTTTTTGGACCAGAAGACACAAGATGGGCCAAGGAAGTACCACAGGGGGGCTCCAAGGGGAGCACAACCCACCTGGGGGCCCAGGCGCGCCCTGGTGGGTTGTGCCACCTCGGCCGCCTCCCGCACCGCCTCTTTGCTCTATAAATACCCTAAAAATCCAAAAACCCTAGGGGAGTCGACGAAACACGATTTCAGCCGCCGCAAGTTCCAAAAACCACAAATCCAATCTAGATACCATCACGGAGGGGTTCATCATCCTCATTGGTCCCTTCTCCGATGATGCGTGAGTAGTTCATTGTAGACCTTCGGGTCCGTAGTTAGTAGCTAGATGGCTTCCTCTCTCTCTTTTGATTCTCAACACAATGGTCTCGAGATCTATTTGATGTAACTCTTTTTGTGGTGTGTTTGTTGGGATCCGATGAACTTTGAGTTTATGATCAGATCTATGTTTTTATCCATGAAAGTTATTTGAGTCTTTTGATCTCTTATATGCATGATTACTTATAGCCTCGTATTTCTTCTTCGAATCTTTGGTTTAGTTAGGCCGACTAGATCGATTTTTCTTGCCATGGGAAGAGGTGCTTTGTGATGGGTTCGATCTTACGGTGCTCAATCCCAGTGACAGAAGGGGACATGACACGTATGTATCATTGCTATTAAGGATAACAAGATGGGGTCTATTCCTACATGAATAGATCTTGTCTACATCATGTCATCGTTCTTATTGCATTACTTCGTTTCTCCATGAACTTAATACACTAGATGCATGCTGGATAGCGGTAGTAGTAGATGCAGGCAGGAGTCGGTCTACTAATCTTGGACGTGATGCCTATATAATGATCATTGCCTGGATATCGTCATAATTATTTGAAGTTCTATCAATTGCCCATCAGTAATTTGGTACCCACCGTATGCTATTTTTCTCGAGAGAAGCCACTAGTGAAATCTATGGCCCCCGGGTCTATTCTCCATCATATTTTCCTTTGAGATCTATTTTTATTCGCTTTTATTTTCAGATCTATTATTCCAAAAACTCAAAAATACCTTGCTGCACTTTATTTTATTTTACGTTTATTCGAGATCTATCTATCCAATCTATCATAATTTTTATCCTGTCACGCACCAATTTCTGGCACCGTTACCTGAAAGGGATTGACAACCCCTTTAACATGTCGGGTTGCAACTATTTGTTCTTTGTGTGCAGGTACCGTTTACATGGTGTTGCTTGGTTCTCCTACTGGTTCGATAACCTTGGTCTCATCACTGAGGGAAATACATACCGTTGTTGTGCTGCATCATCCCTTCCTCTTTGGGGAAATACCGACGTAGTTCAAGCGATATTAGCTAGCTGTTCACAAATCGAAGCCATATGCCCCCACAGGTCTTCAGACGATACCGATCACATGGCCTTTTGCGGTCTGGGGTCTAAACATGGTCGGGCCACTTAAAGGGGGCACAAACAAAGTACCTATAGGTCATGGTCGACAAATTCACCAAGTGGATCGAGGCTAGACCCGTCACTTCGGCAGAATCTGGACCAGTCGTCAACTTCTTATCAGATGTCATACACCGTTATGGTGTCCCCCACAACATAATTACCGATAACGGTACCAACTTCACCACCCAGGAAGTTAAAGACTGGTGCGGCAAAATGGGCATTAAGCTCGATTACACCTCAGTGTACCACCCACAGACCAACGCACAGGTCGAACAAGCCAACGGACTCATTATGAGCGGCATTAAGCATCGCCTCGTTCGGTCCCTCGAACAATCAGACTACCACTAGGTCGAGGAACTCGATTCCGTATTATGGGGGCTACGCACTACTCCTAATCGATCAACGGGATACACACCATTTTTATGGTATACAGTGCGGAAGTAGTTCTCCCATGCAACATCATCCATGGCGCGCCTAGAGTACGCATGTACGATGAAAAGGAAGCCGAACTCGATCGGCGGGATGATCTGAATGCGCTGGAAGAAGAGAGGGACATAGCTCGAGCTCGGTCCACGTTCTATCAACAGCAAGCACGACGTTACCACAACCGTGAAGTCTGGACAAAGACATATAACGTGGGAGACCTTGTCCTCCGACTCCCAGAGAAACAGGAGAATAAACTATCACCTAAATGGGAGGGACCGTACATCATCGATGAAGTACTCACAGGAGGAGCATATCGTCTTCGTCGCCCATTCAATAACGGTCTGGAGCCAAATCTGTGGACCGCAGCGAGGCTGCGGTGTTTCTACGCCTAAGCTCGACATACATCTCCACCTTTTCTTTCCTTTATTTGCCCTTTTTTCTCTCTTTTCGACACGCTGCTAGTTCGGCTAAACAGAACCATACCAAGCTCGTTTTATATACATCACTGAATGTAACACCCAGCTATGCATGGGGGCTCCCTTAGAAGAGCCGAATAAATGTATAAATCGCATTCATGCTGATTACATCATTCTCACACATGTTAAGCCAACATATGCAGTTGTTTGACTTAAGATCTTTGCCAAGCTGTGTTGCCTGGCTCATGTGCTTACCTCAACATTCCCAATTGTTCGGCTAGGGTGTAAAGGGAGCACCTATGCGATTGTTACGACCGGGTCATCCGGGACTGTACCTCAGACGTGTGAAGCCAAAAGCTAGCGCTCTTACAGAATACAACAAGTCGGCCTAAGAAAAGTGAATATAGCCTCGAGCTTACTACCAGGGTTCTCTTTCAAAACCATTGGTGTCCGTTGATCCTACGTATCCGGACTATAATTTTACCTGACGAAAGGAACCCTTGGAGGAACTATTTTCATCGGAAGATGTTTCTTATGTTAAACAGTAATATAGCATAGCTCTCCGCACATGTTTCGTCTGTTTAAACCAGAGGGCCAGATTGCCTGGTTCCCAGATTGTTGCCTTGTTTCCCATGGCACACAGTACGGAACACTCCCCAATCTTGGATCGGGGAGGCAGAATCCGATGGCCAGTTAAGACAACATTCTTTCAACAAAAATTAAGAACGCAGATTGAGCACGATCAACGTAAAGTACATAGATACATAGAATTGACAAGATTACTCATTCTCGACATTGTCTATCAACTGCTCTAAGGCGCAATCCTTTTGAGAATAGCGAGCGGCTTGCATCACGTCATCATACACCAAGCTCAGTGGTATCTCTTGCCCGTCAGGGCCCATGGGACCAACCCGAGCCATATGCACCGGGCCTAGCTTGGTGAAGCGGGTCTTTACCATAGCCCACGCCTCGCGTGCTCCTTCTCAACAGGCCGAGATCTTCCATAATTCGAACCTCCGCCGAGCCCCTTTAAAGCGACTGGCCAGTTCAGCCATACTCTCTGGCGGCACATCTGACGGCCATAATGCCTTCGCCATGCTCTTCATGGCTTTTCGGACCCTTTCATAAGTCGTTGACAGCTCCTTTAAAAGGTTCTCGTCGTAAGTACTTGCCTCTTCCTCAGGCTACCCAGTCAGGAGACCTAGCAAACAGATGTTGCACACCATCATTAACACATCAAATGATACTTGCCAACAGCATGGTAAGATCAGCGTTTACCAAATATGCCACCTTTCAGTTTCCGGTTCTCCTCCAGCGCTTGGGCCAACCGAGTTTTCAAACTCTTAATTTCCTTGGCTTTCCGTTGATCCGCCGCCTAGAGCTCATTTTTCTTGTCCTGGCTTCGCATCAGTACTCGTTTACCAGCCTCCAACTCCCTCCGCAACTCACTTACAGCTCCTGCGGCTATACGGAGAATACAGTGTTAATGCTTAACATAGAACGTATACCTACAAAAACATTCTTTTATACTCACCGGACAATTCGCTATTGGCTTTTCGAGTTGCATCCAGTTCGACCTTGGTCTCGATCAATTGTGTCCGACTCACCTCAAGGTCCTCGGACAACTTTTTGTTCTGCTCTCTTGCGGCCTATAAAAATAATATCATTAGACACCCTTAACTCGGCCGTCCCGCCCGAATTAAGGCTTGGGGGCTAGTTGGTTAGGGAACATGAACTACTTTCAAAGCCATCTACCTGCACTTTGGCGGCAAAAAGATCGGCGATCCCTTCAAGACCCGTCCGGGCCGCTCCAAGGTACGCATCCACCAAATTAAAAGCACTAAACTCCTGTTCGGCAAAGGCGGTATGACGAAAAACCTCCCTTCGGTGGCGATGATTCATTACGCTCTCAACTTCGGAATTAGTGATCGAAACTTCGTTGGAGTCCGCTGGAGGTACACCGGCCGCCGCATGTTCGGAGGAGGCCCTGGCTTATGCTGAAGACTTGGGACCAGAGCTGTGGTTCGGCGCATCTGAGAAATCTTCGGATTGGTGCAGAGGCATATGCCTTCTGCAAAATTGAGCAAGCTTTAATAAAAAAGGGGCCAACTGAAGGAAATATGCCCTAGAGGCAATAATAAAGTTATTATTTATATTTCCTTATTCATGATAAATGTTTATTATTCATGCTAGAATTTTATTGATCGGAAACCTAAATACGTGTGTGAATACATAGACTAACACTGTGTCCCTAGTGAGCCTCTACTTGACTAGCTCGTTGATCAAAGATTGTTAAGGTTTCCTGATCATGGACATGAGTTGTCATTTGATAACGGGATCACATCATTAGGAGAATGATGTGATGGACAAGACCCATCCGTTAGCTTAGCATATTCATAGTTTAGTTTTATTGGTATTGCTTTCTTCATGTCAAATACATATTCCTTCGACTATGAGATTATGCAACTCCCGGATACCGGAGGAATGCCTTGTGTGCTATAAACGTCACAACGTAACTGGGTGATTATAAAGATGCTCTACAGGTATCTCCGAAGGTGTTTGTTGAGTTGGCATAGATCGAGATTAGGTTTTGTCACTCCGAGTTTCAGAGAGGTATCTCTGGGCCCTCTCGGTAATACACATCATAAGAAGCCTTGCAAGCAAAGTGACTGATACGTCTCCAACGTATCTATAATTTTTTATTGTTCCAAGCTATTAAATTATCTGTTTTGGATGTTTAATGGGCTTTAATATACCTTTTTATATTATTTTTGGGACTAACCTATTAACTGAAGGCCCAGTGCAAATTGCTGTTTTTTTTGCCTATTTCAGTGTTTCGCAGAAAAGGAATATCAAACGGAATCCAAATGGAATGAAACCTTCACGAGGATCATTTTTGGAACAAATGCAATCCAGGAGACTTGGAGTGGACGTCAAGGAAGCAGCGAGGAAGCCACGAGGCAGGGAGGCGCGCCCCAGGGGGATGGGCGCGCCCCCTGCTACATCTTGAGCACTGCGTTGGTTTCCCCTTGAAGAGGAAAGGGTGATGCAGCAAAGTAGCGTAAGTATTTCCCTCCGTTTTTGAGAACCAAGGTATCAATCCAGTAGGAGGCTACGCGCAAGTCCCTCGCACCTACACAAACAAATAAATCCTCGCAACCAACGCGATAAGGGGTTGTCAATCCCTACACGGTCACTTACGAGAGTGAGATCTGATAGATATGATAAGATAATATTTTTGGTATTTTTGTGATAAAGATGCAAAGTAAAATAAAAGCAACAGAAATAACTAAGTGTTGGAAGATTAATATGATGAAAAATAGACCCGGGGGCCATAGGTTTCACTAGTGGCTTCTCTCATGAGCATAAGTATTTTACGGTGGGTGAACAAATTACTGTTGAGCAATTGACAGAATTGAGCATAGTTATGAGAATATCTAGGTATGATCATGTATATAGGCATCACGTCCGAGACAAGTAGACCGACTCCTGCCTGCATCTACTACTATTACTCCACACATCGATCGCTATCCAACATGCATCTAGAGTATTAAGTTCATAAGAACAGAGTAACGCTTTAAGCAAGATGACATGATGTAGAGCGATAAATTCATGCAATATGATAAAAAACCCATCGTGTTATCATCGATGGCAACAATACAATACGTGCCTTGCTGCCCCTACTGTCACTGGGAAAGGACACCGCAAGATTGAACCCAAAGCTAAGCACTTCTCCCATTGCAAGAAAGATCAATCTAGTAGGCCAAACCAAACTGATAATTCGAAGAGACTTGCAAAGATAACCAATCATACATAAAAGAATTCAGAAGATTCAAATATTGTTCATAGATAAACTTGATCATAAACCCACAATTCATCGGTCTCAACAAACACACTGCAAAAGAAGATTACATCGAATAGATCTCCACAAGAGAGGGGGAGAACATTGTATTGAGATCCAGAAAGAGAGAGGAAGCCATCTAGCTAATAACTATGGACCCGAAGGTCTGAGGTAAACTACTCACACTTCATCGGAGAGGCTATGGTGTTGATGTAGAAGCCCTCCGTGATCGATGCCCCCTCCGGCGGAGCTCCGGAACAGGCCCCAAGATGGGATCTCGTGGGTACAGAAGGTTGCGGCGGTGGAATTAGGTTTTTGGCTCCGTATCTGATCGTTTGGGGGTACGTAGGTATATATAGGAGGAAGGAGTACGTCGGTGGAGCAACAGGGGGCCCACGAGGGTGGAGGGCGCGCCCAGGGGGGTAGGCGCGCCCCCTACCTCGTGGCTTCCTGTTTGATTTCTTGACGTAGGGTCCAAGTCCTCTGGATCATGTTCGTTCCGAAAATCACGTTCGCGAAGGTTTCATTCCGTTTGGACTCCGTTTGATATTCTTTTTCTGCGAAACTCTGAAATAGGCAAAAGCAGCAATTCTGGGCTGGGCCTCTGGTTAATAGGTTAGTCCCAAAAATAATATAAAAGTGAATAATAAAGCCCAATAATGTCCAAAATAGAAGATAATATAGCATGGAGCAATCAAAAATTATAGATACGTTGGAGACGTATCAAGCATCCCCAAGCTTAATTCCTGCTCGTCCTCGAGTAGGTACATGATAAAAACAGAAATTTTGATGCGGAATGCTACTTGGCATAATTTCAATGTAATTCTTCTTAATTGTGGTATGAATATTCATATCCGAAAGATTCAAGATAAAATTTCATATTGACATAAAAATAATAATACTTCAAGCATACTAACTAAGCTATTATGTCCTCTCAAAATAACATGGCCAAAAAAGTTCATCCCTACAAAATCATATAGTTTAGTCATGCTCCATTTTCGTCACACAAGAATGCTCTCATCATGCACAACCCCGATGACAAGCCAATCAATTGTTTTATACTTTAGTAATCTCAAACTTTTTCAACCTTCATGCAATATATGAGCGTGAGCCATGGATATAGCACTATGGGTGGAATAGAATATAATGATGGGGGTTATGTGGAGAAGACAAAAAAGGAGAAAGTCTCACATCAACGAGGCTAATCAATGAGCTATGGAGATGCCCATCGATTGATGTGAATGCAAGGAGTAGGGATTGCCATGCAACGGATGCACTAGAGCTATTAATATATGAAAGCTCAACAAAAGAAACTAAGTGGGTGTGCATCCAACTTGCTTGCTCACAAAGACCTAGGGCACTTGAGGAGGCCCATTGTTGGAATATACAAGCCAAGTTCTATAATGAAAAATTCCCACTAGTATATGAAAGTGACAAAACAAGAGACTCTCTATCATGAAGATTATGGTGTTACTTTGAAGCACAAGTGTGGTAAAAGAATAGTAACATTGTCCCTTCTCTCTTTTTCTCTCATTTTTTGGGCCTTCTCTTTTTTTATGGCCTTTCTCTCTCTCTCTTTTTATTCCTCACTTGGGACAATGCTCTAGAAAAATGATGATCATCACACTTCTATTTATTTACAACTCAATGATTACAACTCGATACTAGAACAAAGTATGACTCTATATGAATGCCTCCGGCGGTGTACCGGGATATGCAATGAACCAAGAGTGACATGTATGAAAGAATTATGAACGGTGGCTTTGCCACAAATACTATGTCAACTACATGATCATGCAAAGCAATATGACAATGATGAATGTGTCATGATAAACGGAATGGTGGAAAGTTGCATGGCAATATATCTCGGAATGGCTATGGAAATGACATAATAGGTAGGTATGGTGGCTGTTTTGAGGAAGATATAAGGAGGTTTATGTGTGAAAGAGCGTATCATATCATGGGGTTTGGATGCACTGGCGAAGTTTGCACCAACTCTCAATGTGAGTGCACGGTACCGAAGAGGCTAGCAATGATGGAAAGGTGAGGGTGCGTATAATCCATGGACTCAACATTAGTCATAAAGAACTCACATACTTATTGCAAAAATCTACAAGTCATCAAAAACCAAGCACTACGCGCATGCTCCTAGGGGGATAGATTGGTAGGAAAAGACCATCGCTCGTCCCCGACCGCCACTCATAAGGAGGACAATCAAAGAACACCTCATGTTTCAAATTTGTTACATAACGTTTACCATACGTGCATGCTACGGGACTTGCAAACTTCAACACAAGTATTTCTCAAATTCACAACTACTCAACTAGCACAACTTTGATATCACTACCTCCATATCTCAAAACAATCATCAAGCATCAAACTTCTCTTAGTATTCAACACACTCATAAGAAAGTTTTTACTATTCTTGAATACCTAGCATATTAGGATTTTTTAAGCAAATTACCATGCTATTTAAGACTCTCAAAATAATCTAAGTGAAGCATGAGAGATCAATAGTTTCTATAAAACAAATCCACCACCGTGCTCTAAAAGATATAAGTGAACTACTAGAGCAAAAACTATATAACTCAAAAGATATAAGTGAAGCACATAGAGTATTCTAATAATTTCCGAATCATGTGTGTATCTCTCAAAAGGTGTGTACAGCAAAGATGATTGTGGTAAACTAAAAAGCAAATACTCAAGTCATACAAGACGCTCCAAGCAAAACACATATCATGTGGTGAATAAAAATATAGCTCCAAGTAAAGTTACCGATGGAAGTAGACGAAAGAGGGGATGCCTTCCGGGGCATCCCCAAGCTTTGGCTTTTTGGTGCCCTTAGATTATCTTGGGGGTGCCATGGGCATCCCCAAGCTTAGGCTCTTGCCATTCCTTGTTCCATAATCCATCAAATCTTTCACCCAAAACTTGAAAACTTCACAACACAAAACTTAGCAGAAAATCTCGTGAGCTTCGTTAGCGAAAGAAAACAAAAGACCACTTCAAGGTACTGTAATGAACTCATTCTTTATTTATATTGGTGTTAAACCTACTGTATTCCAACTTCTCTATGGTTTATAAACTCTTTTACTAGCCATAGATTCATCAAAATAAGCAAACAACACACGAAAAACAGAATCTGTCAAAAACAGAACAGTCTGTAGTAATCTGTAACTAACGCAAACTTCTGGAACTCCAAAAAATCAGCCAAAATAGGAAGACCTAGAAATTTTTTTTATTGATCAGCAGCAATTGGAATCAGTATTTTATAACGTTCTGGTGATTTTTAACAATTATTTTCGTGAACAGAAAGTTTCTGGAATTTTCTGCAAGATCAAATAACTATCATCCAAGAAGATCCTATAGGTTTAACTTGGCACAAACACTAATTAAAACATAAAAACACATCTAACCAGAGGCTAGATCAACGATTTATTCCTAAACAGAAGCAAAAAGCAAAAAACTAAAAATAAAATTGGGTTGCCTCCCAACAAGCGCTATCGTTTAACGCCCCTAGCTAGGCATAGATAATTTTAATGATGCTTGCATGAAAGACAAGAATTGAAGCGCAAAGAGAGCATCATAAAGCACGTGACAAACACATCTAAGTCTAACATACTTCCTATGCATAGGCATCTTATAGGCAAACAAATTATCAAGGCAAGCAAAAACTAGCATATGCAAGGAAGCGGAAAGAAACAATAGCAATCTCAACAAAGCGAGAGGTAATTTAGTAACATGCAAATTTCTACAACCATATTTTCCTATCTCATAATAATTACATGTAGGATCATAAGAAAATTCAACAAAATATCTATCACATAACATATTCTCAACACGATCCACATGCATGCGAAGTTGACACTCTTCCAAAACAGTGGAATTAACATTAGCTAAAAGTCATGACCTCTCCAAACCCACTTTTATCAAAAATTTCATAAGATTGAACATTCTCCAAATATGTGGGATCTAAAGTTGACACTCCACTTTGAATATTATTGCAAACACTATTATCAATCTCATATTCATCATGGGGCTTAAATAAATTTTCAAGATCATACGAAGAATCACCCCAATCATGATCATTGCAACAAGTAGTAGACATAGCAAAACTAGCATCCCCAAGCTTAGGGTTTTGCCTATTATTAGCACAATTGACATCAATAGAATTTATAGTAAAATCATTGCAATCATGCTTTTTATTCAAAAATCTATCGTGAATCACTTTATAAAGCACTTCATCACAATTTTCAGATTCACGAATTTCAAGCAAAACCTCATAAAGATAATCTAGTGCACTCAACTCACTAGCAATAGGTTCATCATAATTGGATCTCTTAAAGAGATTAGCAAGTGGATGAGGATCCATAAACTTTTAGCAAGTGAAGTTGCAAGCAAAAATAAGACACATGGCAACACAATCAAACGAACGGAAGAGGGCGAATAAAAAGGCAAGGGTGAAGTGGGGGAGAGGAAAACGAGAGGCAAATGGCAAATAATGTAATGCGGGAGATAAGGGTTTGTGATGGGTACTTGGTATGTTGACTTTTGCATAGACCTCCCCGGCAACGGCGCCAGAAATGGCTCGTTGTCGGGAGTCCAAATCTTGACTTGACCTTGCGTAAGCCTCCCCGGCAACGGCGCCAGAAATCCTTCTTGCTACCTCTTGAGCACTGCGTTGGTTTTCCCTTGAAGAGGAAAGGGTGATGCAGCAAAGTAGCATAAGTATTTCCCTCAGTTTTTGAGAACCAAGGTATCAATCCAGTAGGAGGCTACACGCAAGTCCCTCGCACCTACACAAACAAATAAATCCTCGCAACCAACGCGATAAGGGGTTGTCAATCCCTACACGGTCACTTACGAGAGTGAGATCTGATAGATATGATAAGATAATATTTTTGGTATTTTTGTGATAAAGATGCAAAGTAAAATAAAAGCAACAGAAATAACTAAGTGTTGGAAGATTAATATGATGAAAAATAGACCCGGGGGCCATAGGTTTCACTAGTGGCTTCTCTCATGAGCATAAGTATTTTACGGTGGGTGAACAAATTACTGTTGAGCAATTGACAGAATTGAGCATAGTTATGAGAATATCTAGGTATGGTCATGTATATAGGCATCACGTCCGAGACAAGTAGACCGACTCCTGCCTGCATCTACTACTATTACTCCACACATCGATCGCTATCCAACATGCATCTAGAGTATTAAGTTCATAAGAACAGAGTAACGCTTTAAGCAAGATGACATGATGTAGAGCGATAAATTCATGCAATATGATAAAAAAAACCCATCGTGTTATCATCGATGGCAACAATACAATACGTGCCTTGCTGCCCCTACTGTCACTGGGAAAGGACACCGCAAGATTGAACCCAAAGCTAAGCACTTCTCCCATTGCAAGAAAGATCAATCTAGTAGGCCAAACCAAACTGATAATTCGAAGAGACTTGCAAAGATAACCAATCATACATAAAAGAATTCAGAAGATTCAAATATTGTTCATAGATAAACTTGATCATAAACCCACAATTCATCGGTCTCAACAAACACACCGCAAAAGAAGATTACATCGAATAGATCTCCACAAGAGAGGGGGAGAACATTGTATTGAGATCCAGAAAGAGAGAGGAAGCCATCTAGCTAATAACTATGGACCCGAAGGTCTGAGGTAAACTACTCACACTTCATCGGAGAGGCTATGGTGTTGATGTAGAAGCCCTCCGTGATCGATGCCCCCTCCGGCGGAGCTCCGGAACAGGCCCCAAGATGGGATCTCGTGGGTACAGAAGGTTGCGGCGGTGGAATTAGGTTTTTGGCTCCGTATCTGATCGTTTGGGGGTACGTAGGTATATATAGGAGGAAGGAGTACGTCGGTGGAGCAACAGGGGGCCCACGAGGGTGGAGGGCGCGCCCAGGGGGTAGGCGCGCCCCCTACCTCGTGGCTTCCTGTTTGATTTCTTGACGTAGGGTCCAAGTCCTCTGGATCATGTTCGTTCCGAAAATCACGTTCGCGAAGGTTTCATTCCGTTTGGACTCCGTTTGATATTCTTTTTCTACGGAACTCTGAAATAGGCAAAAACAGCAATTCTGGGCTGGGCCTCCGGTTAATAGGTTAGTCCCGAAAATAATATAAAAGTGAATAATAAAGCCCAATAATGTCCAAAACAGAAGATAATATAGCATGGAGCAATCAAAAATTATAGATACGTTGGAGACGTATCACCCCCCACCCTCGTGGGCCCCTCGCAGCTCCACCAACCTACTTCCTTCGCCTATATATACTCTTATACCCTGAAAACATCCAGTGGAGCCACGAAACACTTTTTCCACCGCCGCAACCTTCTGTACCCGTGAGATCCCATCTTGGGGCCTTTTCCGGCGCTCCGTCGGAGGGGGAATCGATCACGGAGGGCTTCTACATCAACACCATAGCCTCTCCGATGATGTGGGAGTAGTTTACCACAGACCTTCGGGTCCATAGTTATTAGCTAGATGGCTTCTTCTGTCTCTCTGGATCTCAATACAAAGTTCTCCTTGATTCTCTTGGAGATCTATTCGATGTAATACTTTTTGCGGTGTGTTTGTCGAGATCCGATGACTTGTTGGTTTATGATCAAGATTATCTATGAACAATATTTGATTCTTCTCTGAATTCTTATATGCATGATTTGATATCTTTGCAAGTCTCTTCGAATTATCAGTTTGGTTTGGCCTACTAGATTGATCTTTCTTGCAATGGCAGAAGTGCTTAGCTTTGGGTTCAACCTTGCGGTGCTCGATCCCAGTGACAGAAAGGGAAACGACATGTATTGTATTGTTGCCATCGAGGATAAAAATATGGGGTTTATATCATATTGCTTGAGTTTATCCCTCTACATCATGTCATCTTGCCTAATGCGTTACTCTGTTCTTATGAACTTAATACTCTAGATGCATGCTGGATAGCGGTCGATGTGTGCAGTATAGTAGTAGATGCAGAATCGTTTCGGTCTACTTGTCACGGACGTGATGCCTATATACATGATCATGCCTAGATATTCTCATAACTATGCACTTTTCTATCAATTGCTCGACAGTAATTTGTTCACCCATCGTAGAATATGCTATCTTGAGAGAAGCCACTAGTGAAACCTATGCCCCCCTGGTCTATTTTCCATCATATAAGTTTCCGATCTACTTTATTTTGCAATCTTGACTTTTCAATCTATACAACAAAAATACCAAAAATATTTATCTTATTATCTTTATCAGATCTCACTTTTGCAAGCGGCTGTGAAGGGATTGACTACCCCTTTATCGCGTTGGTTGAAAGGCTCTTAATTGTTTGTGCAGGTACTAGGGATTTGCGTGTAGTCTCCTACTGGATTGATACCTTGGTTCTCAAAAACTGAGGGAAATACTTATGCTACTTTTCTGCATCACCCTTTCCTCTTCAAGGGAAAACCAACGCATGCTCAAGAGGTAGCAGTGACTAATGAGTTAGTTGTAGGATGATGTATTACAGAACGAGTAAAGAGACTTGCCGGTAACGAGATTGAACTAGGTATGATGATACCGACGATCGAATCTCGGGCAAGTAACATACCGATGGACAAAGGGAATAACGTATGTTGTCATAACGGTTCGACCGATAAAGATCTTCGTAGAATATGTAGGAGCCAATATGAGCATCCAGGTTCCGCTATTGGTTATTGACCGGATAGGTGTCTCGGTCATGTCTACATAGTTCTCGAACCCGTAGGGTCTGCACGCTTAACGTTCGATGATGATATTGTATTATATGAGTTATGTGATTTGGTGACCGAATGTTGTTCGGAGTCCCGAATGAGATCACGGATATGATGAGGAGTCTCAAAATGGTCGAGAGGTAAAGATTGATATATAGGATGATAGTATTCGGACACCGGAAGTGTTCCGGAGTGTATCGGGTATTTGTCGGAGTACCGGAGGGGTTACCGGAACCCCCGGGGGTGATATATGGGCCATATGGGCCATGAGAGAGGGGAGCACACCAGCCCACAAGGGGTGGGGCCCCCTATGGCAGGTGGCCGAATAGGAGAAGGAGAAGAGGGGGTTCGGGCCCCCTTCCTTCTCTTCTTCCCCCTTCCTTTCTTCTCAAGTGAAAAAAAAGGAAAGGGGCGCCACTTGGGGAAACCCCAATTAGGATTCGGATCCTACTTGGGGCGCCCCCTGGCTGCCTCTCCTCCCCTCCCACCTATATATATGTGGGGAGGGGGCGCCTAGAACACACAAAATCAATTGTTAGCCGTGTGCGCCCCCCCCCCTTCCACAGTTTACACCCCCGGTCATATTCTCGCGGGGCTTAGGCGAATCCCTGCGTGGATCACTTCACCATCACCGTCACCACGCCGTCATGCTGACGGAACTCATCTACTACCTCGACACCTTGCTGGATCAAGAAGGCGAGGGACGTCACCAAGTTGAACGTGTGCAGAACTCGGAGGTGTCGTACGTTCGGTACTCGATCGGTGGAGCGCGAAGAAAGTTCGACTACATCAAACGCATTGTGAAACGCTTCCGCTTACGGTCTACAAGGGTACATAGACACACTCTCCCCCTCGTTGCTATGTATCTCCATGGATAGATCATTGCGTGTGACTAGAAATTTTTTGTTTTCCATGCAACATTTCCCAACAGTGGTATCAGAGCCAGGTCTATGCGTAGATGATATGCACGAGTAGAACACAAAGAGTTGTGGGCGGTGATAGTCATACTGCTTACCACCAACGTTTTATTTTGATTCGGCGGTATTGTGGGATGAAGCGGCCCGGACCAACCTTACATGTCCACGTACATGAGACTGGTTCCACCGACAGACATGCAACTAGTTTTGCATAAAGGTGGCTGGCGGGTGTCTGTTTCTCCTACTTTAGTTGAATCGAATTTGACTGCGGCCGTTCCTTGAAGAAGGTTAAAACAACAAACTTGACGAAACACCGTTGTGGTTTTGATGGGTAGGTAAGAATGGTTCTTGCTAGAAGCCCGTAGCAGCCACGTAAAACTTGCAACAACAAAGTAGAGGACGTCTAACTTGTTTTTGCAGGGCATGTTGTGATTTGATATGGTCAAGACATGATGTGATATACGTTATTGTATGAGATGATCATGTTTTGTAAAAGTTATCGGAAACCGACAGGAGCCTTATGGTTGTCTCTTTATTGTATGAAATGCAAACGCCATGTAATTGTTTTACTTTATCACTATGTGTTAGTGATAGTTGTAGAAGCAATAGTTGGCGAGACGACCACGACGCAACAATGGAGATCAAGGTGTCGAGCCGGTGACGATGGAGATCATGACGATGCTTTGGAGATGGAGATCAAAAGCACAATATGATAATGGCCATATCATGTCACACATTTTGATTGCGTGTGATGTTTATCTTTTATGCATCTTATTTTGCTTAGTACGCCGGTAGATTTATAAGATGATCCCTTAACTAAAATTTCAAGGTATAAGTGTTCTCCCTGAGTATGCACCGTTGCGACAGTTCGTCGTGTTGAGACACCACGTGATGATCGGGTGTGATAGACTCTACGTTCACATACAATGGGTGCAAGACAGTTTTGCACATGCGGAATACTCGGGTTAAACTTGACGAGCCTAGCATGTACAGACATGGCCTCGGAACACTGGAGACCGAAAGGTCGAACGTGAATCATATAGTAGATATCATCAACATAGTGATGTACACCATTGATGACTACTCCATCTCACGTGATTATTGGACATGGTTTAGTTGATGATGTCTATCTAAGTGGGAGTTCTTAAGTAATTTGATTAATTAAACTTAATTTATCATGAACTTAGTCCTGATAGTATTTGCATATCTATGTTGTAGATCAATGGCCCGTGCTACCGTTCCCCTGAATTTTAATGCGTTCCTAGAGAAAGCGAAGTTGAAAGATGATGGTAGCAACTACACGGACTGGGTCCGTAACTTGAGGATTATCCTCATTGCTGCACAGAAGAATTATGTCCTTGATGCACCGCTAGGTGAAAGGCCTGCTGGAGGAGCAGATGTTGATGTTGAAAGATCGTGGATGTCGCCTAGAGGGGGGTGAATAGGCGCTTTAAAATAATTACGGTTTAGGCTTGAACAAATGGGGAATAAACCTAGCGGTTAATTTGACAAGCACAAAACCTACAACAACTAGGATCACCTATGTGCACCAACAACTTATGCTAAGCAAGATAAACAACTAAGTGATAGCAAGATATATGACAAGAAACAATATGGCTATCACAAAGTAAAGTGCATAAGTAAAGGGCTCGGGTAAGAGATAACCGAGGCATGCGGAGACGACGATGTATCCCGAAGTTCACACCCTTGCGGATGCTAATCTCTGTTTGGAGCGGTGTGGAGGCACAATGCTCCCCAAGAAGCCACTAGGGCCACCGTAATCTCCTCACGCCCTTGCACAATGCAAGATGCCGTGATTCCACTAAGGGACCCTTGAGGGCGGTCACCGAACCCGTACAAATGGCAACCCTTGGGGGCGGTCACCGAACCCGTACACTTTGGCAACCCTTGGGCGTGGTCACCGGTACCCGTCAAATTGCTCGGGGCGATCTCCACAACCTAATTGGAGACCCGGACGCTTGCCCAGAGCTTTACACCACAATGGTTGAGCTCCGAACACCACCAACCGTCTAGGGCGCCCAAGCACCCAAGAGGAACAAGCTCAAGGGTACCAAGCACCCAAGAGTAATAAGCTTCTCAACTTGTAACTTCCACGTATCACGTGGAGAACTCAAACCGATGCACTAAATGCAATGGCAAGGGCACACGAAGTGCCCAAGTCCTTCTCTCTCAAATCCCACCGAAGCAACTAATGCTAGGGAGGAAAATGAGAGGAAGAACAAGAAGGAGAACACCAAGAACTCCAAGATCTAGATCCAAGGGGTTCCCCTCACAAAGAGGAGAAAGTGATTGGTGGAAATGTGGATCTAGATCTCCCCCCTCTTTTCCCTCAAAAACTAGCAAGAATCCATGGAGGGATTGAGAGTTAGCAAGCTCGAAGAAGGTCAACAATGGGGGAAGAACACGAGCTCAAAGGATAAGGTTCAATGGGGAAGAAGACCCCCTTATATAGTGGGGGGAACAATCCAACCGTTACCCCCAAAACAGCCCCGCAGAGGGCGGTACTACCGCATAAGGCAGCGGTACTACCGCTGATAACAGCGATACTACCGCTTCCCCGGGCGGTACTACCATGGAGTTAGGAGGGCAGGAGAGATACGGACTCGAGCGGTACTGCCACGGTGGTAGGGCGGTACTACCGCTGATGAGCGGCACTGCCGCTCTACTGCCGCTGCGAAGTACCGCACAATCCGACACGAAAAATGACCCCTCGAGTCGACGCGGTAGGGGCCTGGTACCGCAGCGGTACTACTGCTGAGGACCCACCGGCGGTACTACCATAATTGGGTCATTTTGAGCTCCGAATTGAGCAAACTCAAGCTTGTTGGAAACAAGACGACGAGTAGCATCAAATGGAGGAGTGAAACCTCCAACAGAGAAGAACGGACATAACCTCCAACATCGAAAACATCATAGAAGATGCAAGTGAACTCCATTTTTGATGAACTCGAGCTTGTCAACAAGATGACCAAAAGCTCCAAAACTCACAAAGAGAAGCAAACAAGAACCAATAAAGATGATGCAAGGATGCAATGGTTTGAGTTCTCTATGAATGATATGTCAAGCTACTCATCGAGAGCCCCCTTCATAGTACGGCAATCGATCCTATAACCCGGTCTCCCAACTACCATCACGAGACCGGTAAAATAGAAAACCTATCAAGATCAAACCTTTGCCTTGCACATGGTCCACTTGAGCTAGATGATGACGATCTTGACTCCCTCAAGATGGACCACCTTTCTTGATTGCGTTGGCTCGATGAAGACTAGTTGATTGCTCCCCATACTCCACTATGGGTGAGCCACCCTTCCGCACATCTTCACAAGTCCATTGTCACCACAATGGCTTCAAGCATTTGATCTCTTCGTGATGCTTTACTTGAACTTGCCCGCTTCACTTGAACTTGCACACCGCAACCTAACCCCACAAAGAACTCTCACGAAGGCCATGGGTTAGTACACAAAGCGTAATTGACAATGCTTACCATACCATGGGATCGCTTGATCCCTCGGTACATCTTGTGCGCTTTGTGTGTTGATCAACTTGATTCACTCTTGACTTAGTCTTGATCAACCTTGACTCTTTCCAACTCTCTTCATTTGGATGATGTCTTGAAGGTAAACATGAATGATCACACAATCTTCTTCTTCAAGACATGCTTGCAATAAGCTCAACTCTCACATGACCAATCTTTGGATAATTCCTTAATAACACCTTGGTCACCACATAAACTCCTTGAAACCAACACATGGACTTCAATAAATGCCTATGGACAAATCCTTCAAATATACCTCAAGGCAACCATTAGTCCATAGAGATTGTCATCAATTACCAAAACCAAACATGGGGGCACCGCATGTTCTTTCAGATGTTTTGATCGTCTGGCAAGCTCGATCTGATGACTACTCGATAGTCAGTGTGACATGCTTTACGGCTTAGAATCGGGACTTCAAAGACGTTTGGAATGTCATGGAGCATATGAGATGTTCCAAGAGTTGAAGTTAATATTCAAGCAAATGCCCGAGTTGAGAGATATGAAGTCTCCAACAAGTTCTATAGCTGCAAGATGGAGGAGAACGGTTCTGTCGGTGAACACATACTCAAAATGTCTGGGTATCATAGTCACTTGACTCAGCTGGCAATTAATCTTCCAGATGATACTGTTATTGACAGAGTTCTCCAATCACTTCCACCAAGCTACAAAGGCTTCGTGATGAACTATAATATGCAAGGCATGGAGAAGACAATTTACGAGCTCTTCGCAATGCTCAAAGCCGTGGAGGTAGTAATCAAGAAGGAGCATCAAGTGTTGATGGTTAACAAGACCACTAGTTTCAAGAAAAAAGGCAAGGGAAAGAAAGGGAACTTCAAGAAGAATGGCAAGCAAGTTGCCACTCCCGGGAAGAAGCCCAAAACTGGACCCAAGCCTGAAATTGAGTGCTTCTACTACAAAGGGGCTGGTCACTGGAAGCGGAACTGCCCCAAGTATTTGGTGGATAAGAAGGATGGCAAAGTGAACAAAGGTATATTTGATATACATGTTATTGATGTGTACCTTACTAATGATCGTACTAGCGCCTGGGTATTTGATACTCGTTCGGTTGCTCATATTTGTAACTCGAAACAGGGACTACGGATTAAACGAAGATTGGCTAAGGACGAGGTGACGATGCGCGTCGGGAATGGTTCCAAGGTCGATGTGATCGCCGTCGGCACGCTACCTCTACATCTACCTTCGGGATTAGTTTTAGAGCTGAATAATTGTTATTTGGTGCCAGCGTTGAGCATCAACATTATATCTGGATCTTGTTTAGTGTGAGACGGTTATTCATTTAAATCAGAGAATAATGGTTGTTCTATTTATATGAGAAATATCTTTTATGGTCATGCACCCTTGAAGAGTGGTCTATTTCTGTTGAATCTCGATTGTGGTGATACACATATTCATAATATTGATGCCAAAAGATGCAAAGTTGATAATGATATTGCAACATATTTGTGGCACTGTCGTTTAGGTCATATTGGTGTAAAGCGCATGAAGAAACTCCATGCAGATGGACTTTTGGAATCACTTGATTATGAATCATTTGATACTTGCGAACCATGCCTCATGGGCGAGATGACTAAAACTCCGTTCTCCGAAACAATGGAGCGAGCCAATGACTTATTGGAAATAATACATACCAATGTATGCAGTCCGATGAGTATTGAGGCACGCGGCGGGTATCGTTATTTTCTGACCTTCACAAACGATTTAAGCAGATATGGGTATATCTACTTAATGAAACACAAGTCTGAAACATTTGAAAAGTTCAAAGAATTTCAGAGTGAAGTGGAGAATCATCGTAACAAGAAAATAAAGTTTCTACGATCTGATCATGGAGGTGAATATCTGATACGAGTTTGGCCTTCATTTAAAACAATGTGGAATAGTTTCACAACTCACGCCACCTGGAACACCACAGCGTAATGGTGTGTCAGAACATCGTAACCGTACTTTATTAGATATGGTGCGATCTATGATGTCTCTTACCGATTTACCACTATCGTTTTGGGGTTATGCATTAGAGAGCTGCATTCACGTTAAATAGGGCACCGTCTAAATCCGTTGAGACGACACCGTATGAACTGTGGTTTGGCAAGAAACCTAAGCTATCATTTCTTAAAGTTTGGGGTTGCGACACTTATGTTAAGCCTGGTAAGCTCGAACCCAAATCAGAGAAGTGGGGCTTCATAGGATACCCTAAGGAAACAACTGGGTACACCTTCTACCACAGATCCGAAGGCGAAATCTTTGTTGCAAAGAATGGAACCTTTCTAGAGAAGGAGTTTTCTCGAAAGAAGTGAGTGGGAGGAAAGTGGAACTTGATGAGGTAATTGTACCTTCTCTCGAATTGGAAAGTAGCTCAAAACAGAAAACCATTCCCGTGATGCCTGCACCAACTAGAGAGGAAGCTAATGATGATGATCATGAAACTTCAGATCAAGTTACTACCGAACCTCGTAGGTCAAACAGAGCACGATCCGCACCAGAGTGATACGGTAATCCTGTTCTGGAAGTCATGTTACTAGACCATGGCGAACCTACGAACTATGAAGAAGCGATGATGAGCCCAGATTCCGATAAATGGCTTGAGGCCATGAAACCTGAGATAGGATCCATGTATGAGAACAAAGTGTGGACTTTGGTGGACTTGCCCGATGATTGGCCAGCCATAGAGAATGAATGGATCTTCAAGAAGAAGACTGACACTGATGGTAATGTTACTGTCTATAAAGCTCTACTTTTCGCAAAGGGTTTTCGACAAGTTCAAGGAGTTGACTATGATGAGACTTTCTCACCCTTAGCGATGCTTAAGTCTGTCCGAATCATGTTAGCAATTGCCGCATTTTATGATTATGAAATCTGGCAAATGGATGTCAAAATTGCATTCCTTAATGGATTTCTTAAAGAAGAGTTGTATATGATGCAACCAGAAGGTTTTGTCGATCCTATAGGTGCTAACATAGTGTGCAAGCTCCAGCGATCCATCTATGGACTGGTGCAAGCATCTCGGAGTTGGAATATACGCTTTGATGAGGTGATCAAAGCATATGGTTTTATACAGACTTATGGTGAAGCATGTATTTACAAGAAAGTGAGTGGGAGCTCTATAGCATTTCTAATATTATATGTGGATGACATATTGTTGATTGGAAATGATGTAGAATTTCTGGATAGCATAAAAGGATACTTGAATAAGAGTTTTTCAATGAAAGACCTTGGTGAAGCTGCTTATATATTGGGCATCAAGATCTATAGAGATAGATCAAGACGCTTAATTGGACTTTCACAAAGCACATACCTTGATAAAGTTTTGAAGAAGTTCAAAATGGATCAGTCAAAGAAAGGGTTCTTGCCTATGTTACAAGGTGTGAAGTTGATTCGGACTCAATGCCCGACCACTGCAGAAGATAGAGAAAAAATGAAAGTCACTCCCTATGCCTCAGCCATAGGTTCTATCATGTATGATATGCTGTGTACCAGACCTGATGTGTGCCTTGCCATAAGTCTGGCAGGGAGGTACCAAAGTAATCCAGGTGTGGATCACTGGACATCGGTCAAGAACATCCTGATGTACCTGAAAAGGACCAAGGATATGTTTCTCGTTTATGGAGGTGACAAAGAGCTCGTCGTTATGGTTACGTCGATGCTAGCTTTGACACTGATCTGGATTACTCAAAGTCACAAACCGGATACGTATTTATATTAAATGGTGGAGCTGTCAGTTGGTGCAGTTCCAAGCAGAGCGTCATGGCGGGATCTACGTGTGAAGCGGAGTAGCTGCTTCGGAAGCAACAAATGAAGGAGTCTGGATGAAGGAGTTCATATCCGATCTAGGTGTAATACCTAGTGCATCGGGTCCAATGAAAATCTTTTGTAACAATACTGGAGCAATTGCCTTAGCGAAGGAATCCAAATTTCACAAAAGAACCAAACACATCAAGAGACGCTTCAACTCCATCCGTGATCAAGTCAAGGAGGGAGACATAGATATTTCCAAAATACCCTAAACGTATCGATCGTTCAGTTTTATTGCTATCGCTTTCTTCACGTCAAATACATATTCCTTCGACTATGAGATTATGCAACTCCCGGATACCTGTGCTATCAAACGTCACAACGTAACTGGGTGATTATAAAGATGCTCGACGGGTATCTTTGAAGGTGTTTGTTGAGTTGGCATAGATCAAGATTAGGTTTTGTCACTCCTAGTTTCGGAGAGGTATCTCTGGGCCCTCTCGGTAATACACATCATAAGAAGCCTTGCAAGCAAAGTGACTAATCAGTTAGTTGTAGGATGATGTATTACAGAACGAGTAAAGAGACTTACTGGTAACGAGATTGAACTAGGTATGATGATACCGACGATCGAATCTCGGGCAAGTAACATACCGATGGACAAAGGGAATAACGTATGTTGTCATAACGGTTCGACCGATAAGGATCTTCGTACAATATGTAGGAGCCAATATGAGCATCCAGGTTCCGCTATTGGTTATTGACCGGAGAGGTGTCTCGGTCATGTCTACATAGTTCTCGAACCCGTAGGGTCTGCACGCTTAACGTCCGATGACGATATTGTATTATATGAGTTATGTGATTTGGTGACTGAATGTTGTTCGGAGTCCTGGATGAGATCACGGAGATGACGAGGAGTCTCGAAATGGTCGAGAGGTAAAGATTTATATATAGGATGATAGTATTCGGACACCGGAAGTGTTCCGGAGTGTATCGGGTATTTATCAGAGGGGTTACCGGAACCCCCCGGGGGAATATATGGGCCATATGGGCCATGAGAGGGGAGCACACCAGCCCACAAGGGGTGGCGCCCCCCCCCCCCCTATGGCAGGTGGCCGAATAGGAGAAGGAGAAGAGGGGGTTCGGCCCCCCTTCCTTCTTCTTCTTCCCCCTTCCTTTCTTCTCAAGTGAAAAAAAAGGAAAGGGGGCTCCACTTGGGGAAACCCAAAGTAGGATTCGGATCCTACTTGGAGTGCCTCCTGGCTGCCTCTCCTCCCCTCCCACCTATATATATGTCGGGAGGGGCGCCTAGGACACACAACATCAAATGTTAGCCATGTGCGGTGCCCCCCTCCACAGTTTACACCCCCGGTCATATTCTCGCGGGGCTTAGGCGAATCCCTGCGTGGATCACTTCACCATCATCGTCACCACACCGTCGTGCTGACGGAACTCATCTACTACCTCGACACCTTGCTGGATCAAGAAGCCGAGGGACGTCGCCGAGCTGAACGTGTGCAGAACTCGGAGGTGTCGTACGTTCGGTACTCGATCGGTGGAGCGCGAAGAAAGTTCGACTACATCAACCGCGTTGTGAAACGCTTCCGCTTACAGTCTACGAGGGTACGTAGACACACTCTCCCCCTCGTTGCTATGTATCTCCATGGATAGATCATTGCGTGTGCCTAGAAATTTTTTGTTTTCCATGCAACGGTTCCCAACACCAACGGCAACCCTCGCTGCAATTCTGAAATATGTTACCTCTGGGCCGAGGGGGCAGGTGCCTCCGCTTCGGCAGGGGCTTTCCGCTTTGATATCCCATCAAGGGCCAGAGCTGGCGCGGTTCGCGCTCCTCCCGAGACAGTCCTACGCGTAGTACGGCAACCCTTGGGAGCAGAAGTCTGCATGTAGGAGGCAGCGCGAGACGAGTGCCCTGTTCGGGAGAGGGTCTTCTTTTCACTTACTGTGGAAGCGGGAAGAACCCCGGGGTGATCGGCTATTACCGCCACCTTGACACCGTCAAGGCCCTCCTGATAGAACACCCCGTATTCAAATTCGATCGAAGTCTCTGGGTCCTCATGATACCCCGGATCTTCATCACGAGAGTGATCCTCTGGTTAAGGAGGAGGACAACTAATGGACGCAACCTGACGCCTCCATCCCTGTTCAGTTATGGACAGTAAGAATTCAGGTGTAATCTGTGGGCTCAAAAAATGGATTATGGCTTACCCAGTCCGCCGGATTGTATCCGGAGCATCCTTCTCGAATATTTATGCGAGCGAACTCTGCTTCTTCTCCTTTGAAGAGTTTGGCCAGTATTTTAGCCAGGGCCGCCTTGTTGTCTGGCCCTTGTCGTTGGTAACAGGTCATGTCATTGGTCCCGCTATAGCACCATAAAGGGTGACCCCGTTGTTGGACGGTTTGCACGCATCAGGTAATGGCAATGGCCATTACTTCAACTATGGTCAGCTTGCTGCTAGCTAGCAGCCTGATCTTAGCCGACAGCGCACGCACCTCTTCGTTGTCCTATTGGGAAGGGCCTCTCGGTCGCTAGTTGTACCGCTTTATAGGCGGGTCATTTGAGTATTCGGGTAACCCCCGCCGAATTGGATCGGTGAGGGAAACGTCTTCAATATAAAACCACTCTGAAGTCCATCCTTCGGGATCTTTTTGCGGGGTCCCGACTGGGTACCCTGTCCTAGCTATTCTCCATACTTTGGCGCCACCTACCTCAAATATGGATCCCTCCCGGAGGTGAGGGACAAGACAGAAATACTTCCTCCACAAGTCAAAGTGGGGCTCGCAACTCAGAAATATCTCGCACAAGGCTACGAAGCCAGAAATGTGCAATATGGACCCTAGGGTGAGGTTATGGAGCTGGATCCCGTAGAACTCCAACAGACCCCGAAGAAAGGGCTGAATAGGAAAACTCAAACCTCTTAAGAGGAAGGGCACGAGACATACCCTCTTCTCCTTGCTTGGGGTGGCGGAGTTCTCGGCAAGGGCGCAGCCATCAACGGAGATGAGACTGGTGCGGACTGGGACCAAATCAGCCGGAGGGATAAAGCACTGCGTCTGCAAGCGACTCAATTGGAGGTGAGAAACTGAACAGCTCGACCAATCACCTGGGAGCGGGCCGTGAGGGCGCGAGGATGAACCTGGGAGGTCGGCCATGGCGTCGGAGAATTTTTTTTTCAGTGTCGTTCTTGGTGAAGGGGGAGAGGCAACTGTTCTCAACATCTTTGGATCTATAAATAGTCTTATCATGAAACCGAAAGGACGGGGGCGTGAAAGGACGGCATTGAGCCGCACGCTCTCTGCAAAGGTGTGCGAAGCCCTCGCCCCGAAGAACGTCATTAAACTCTGATGGTCCCACCTCAATCTCGAGATGTCTTCGGATCCCAGAATCTTGAAACTATCCGGACCCGAGTATATTGGAGCGGGTTCTGAATAGTGTTCGGTGAAATTGACACAACTTCAAACGGAATGAAGGAATAAAAGAACTCGTCTCGCAAGCCGATGATGTGAAGATTCCAGGAGACGATCCCCGGCGTTGGAGGCAAGTTCGGGGGCTACTGAGGGAGTCATGGACTAAGGGGTCCTCGGGGCGACGGCCCAATGTACATGGGCCGGACTAGTGGAGTCGTATAGTGATGGGAGGTCTATGAAGCCGTGGTGTGCCCTCCAAGTCAAGAAGGCGCAAGATCTCTGTAAACCCTTATTGTAATCTATCTTCAGTAACCCTAACCCTACCGGTGTCTATATAAACCGTGGGTTGTTAGTCTTTGGGCTAGAGCTACATTCATCACCTCATCGCGTTACGGTTTAGCTCATACGGATCTCGAGGAAGATCAAACCATATCATACATCCAATACAATCAAGCAGGACATAGGGTATTACCTCTTCGAGAGGGCCCGAAGCTGGGTAAACACTATGTTCGTCGTCCCTTGTTCCCCATCGATCCTTGATCCACAGCTCGGGACCCCCTACCCCGAGGTCTGCCGGCTTTGACACCGACAGGTACAATTATGAACCCATTAATATTTTAATCTTGCATAATACCTACTGTATTCTAACTTCTCCATGACTTGTACCCCCCGATATAATCCATAGCATCATCAAAACAAGTGAACCATGCAATAGAAAACAGAATCTGTCTAAAACAGAACAACCTGTAATGATCTGAACAAAACCCATACTTCTGGAACTCTAAAAATTCTGAAAATCAGGAAAACATGGGCAATTTGTATATAAATTCAGTGTAAAAAATTCAGATCAAAATCACATTCCAGTGATTTTGAAAAACTCCCATAATGAGAGCAAAAGTTTCTGTTTTTTGACAGAATCAAGTCAACTATTATCGAAATCATCCCAAAGGCATTACTTGGAACAAACACTAATTAAAACATAAAAACAAAATCATAATAGTAGCAATAATTTGTCAACGAACCAAAAATATATAAATGATAACTATTGGGTTGTCTCCCAACAAGCTCTTCCTTTATAGCCATTAAGACAGGCTTTGAGATTTCAATGATGCTCACATCAAAGACAAGAATTGAAGCACAAAGAGAGCATAAAAAAATGTGACAAGCACATTTAAGTCTAACATACTTCCTATGCATAGGCATTTTATAAGCAAACAAATTATCAAAATAAGAAATATCTAGCATATGCAAGAGAGAAGAATAAAACATTGACAATCTCAACATAACAGGAGGTAATTTAGTAACATGAAAATTTCTACAACCATATTTTCCTCTCTCGAAATAATTACATGTAGGATCATAATCAAATTCAACAATATAGATTTCATATAATATTTTCTCTTCATGATCCACATGCATAAAAGTTTTATAATCTTCCAAGAAAGTGGGATTAACATCAACTAAAGTCATGACCTCTCCAAACCCACTTTTATAAAAAAAATGACAAGATTGATAATTCTTCAAAGTAGCGGGATCATTATTACCTAAAGTTGACGCTCTTCCAAACCCACTTTTAATAGTATTGCAATTTTTATCATCAATAAGTTCATTATGAGGCTCATAATTCACAAGATCACAAGAAACATCATAATTATCACCCCAATCATGATCATTAGCACAATTGTCATTCATAGAATTTTCACTAACGCAATTGCAATCATGCTTTTCATTCAATAAATGTATCCCAATAGCATTTTTTATCACTTCTTCATTTTTAGCTACCGGTTTACAACATGCAGCAAGTTTTGAAAGATTGGCAAGTGGATGAGGATCCATATGTCTTTACTTTTCCTTTCTGTTTTGGTGTGATGAAAATAAGGATAACATAACTAGACAAATAAAAAGTAGAACAAGTAAATGATAGTTTGTGTGAAGGTACTTGATAGAATTTGATGACGTCTCCCGGTTAACGGCGCCAGAAATTCTTCCTGCTACTTGTGAGTTGCGTTGGGATTTTCCCCAAAGAGGAGAGAAGATGCAGTACGGTAGAGATAAGTACTTCCCCCGGTGAAAATCAAGGTTTATTGAACCAATAGGAGAATCACGCAAATTCCCGTCCTCAGCACCTGCACACAAAAGAGAAAATACTTGCACCCAACATGGGCAAGAGGGTTGTCAATCCCATTGAGCTCGTTACTTGCAAGGATTAAATTTGATAGTGATAATAGATAAAAACAAAAGTAAAATAAAAAGTATAAATTACAACAAGGTATTTTTAGTTTGTATAATATGATAAAGGTAGAACCGGTGGCCATAGTTTTCACTAGGCTTCTCTCTCGAACACATAGCATACAATGGGTAAACAAACTACTGTTGGTCAATTGATAGAAAACGCATAGTTATGATATATTCATGGAAATGATTATGTATATAGGCATCACGTCTGTGACAAGTAAATCGACTCCTGCCTGCATCTACTACTATTACTCCACCAATCGACCGCTGTCCAGCATGCATCTATGGTATTAAGTTCATAACAAATAGAGTAACGGTTTAAACAAGATGACATGATGTAGACAAAGTAAACCCAATCAATATGAATAAACCCCGTAGTTTTATCCTGAATGGTGCCTCGCTACACCTTCTGTCACGAGGTGAGGACACCGCAAGATTGAACCCATCACATAGCACCTCTCCCACTGAAGATAAATTAATCTAGTTGGCCAAACCAAACGGATAGTTCAGAGAGAAATACAAAGATGTAACAATCATGCATAATAAAGTTTAGAAAAGACTCAATTACTTTCAATGAGTATTCAGATCATAAACCCACAATTCATCGGATTCCAATAAATAAACACACCGCAAAAGAAGATTACATCGAATAGAACTTCAAGAAGATCGAGGAGAACATTGTATTGAAGATCAAAGAGAGAGAAGAAGCCATCTAGGTACTAGCTATGGACCCGTAGGTCTATGGTAAACTACTCACGCATCATCGGAAGGCAACAAGGATGATGTAGAAGCCCTCTGTGATCATTTCCCCCTCCGGCAGAGTACCGGAAAAAGCCTCCAGATGGGATCACGGAAGAACAGAAGCTTGCGGCGGTGGAAAAAGTGTTTCGGGTGGCTCTCTGGGGTTTTACCAGTATTTGAGAACTTATAGAAGTGGAATTAGGTCAGACGAAGCCACGTGGGGCCCACAAGGTAACCGGGCGCCGCCCCCTAGGGCACGCCCTGTTGCCTTGCCGTCTCCTTGTCCGTCGTCTGGTCTCCTCCCGAAGCTTCTAGGGTCTCTTATGTCTAGAAAATAATCGTCAAAAAGTTTCGTAGCGTTTGGACTCCGTTTGGTACTAATTATCTGGAAATCCAAAAACAAACAGAAAACAGCAACTGGCACTAGGCACTGGGTTAATAGGTTAGTTCCTAAAAATGATATAAAATAGCATAGAAACGCATATAAAATATTCAATATTGATAATATAATAGAATGAAACAATAAAAATTTATAAATACGTTGGATACGTATCATTGTATCGCCCCACCGGCGCCGAAGCCAATGGCGGTAGAAAAAGGGCCAGTTCCTGATTTTTTTACAAACCAGGGTCAGATCTGGCTGAACTTTTCAAAAGGGTCAAAACAGTGAATTTGGCCCCCCTAGGCACTCCATCCACAAACTCTCAAAATATTGTTGGGTGATTTGAGCATCAAGGCCACTAGTTACCTGTGTTGCTCAGGAGCTTAAGAGAAACTGGGTCACTAACTCTGACTAATGCAGAAGGCCCGACTTCGCGTGCCCCCGCAAGCTATGTATCAATTTTAGTCATGATCTGCATTTCTATTTTTGCATCCCTTATATTAAGGGTCTGCTCCACAATAAACACACTGAAGAAATACAACATGGTCCATTTTCTCAAGGATAAATCCTATTATGGTCTCAATATAATTAGTATCTTCTGAACCAACACGTGTGTTCTTCAGAAAAAAAGAATGAGTTCCTGTTATGGTTTGAAGAGCAATTTTGGACACTTCCCAACATATATTTTTATTGTTGGTTCTCATTTCCAGCCCGGCACTGACAAGGGGAAGAGGCTTTTGTAATAGGTGGTTACTAATTAGGTGGCCTCGAGACAGAAGATCTTGCTAATTGCAACAAAACACAGGTATATAAGATCCACCAGGACAGAAATGTAAGGTGGCATATCTTGTTTAAACCTTTAGGACACACTTCCAACTCATTGGTTATCTTGCTGAAGAAATATTCGATGCAAATAAACATCATGTCTCTTTACGTATTAATTTTGATACTAAAATGGGCAGAAGTGGAGCGCAGGGCCTGAGAAAACCAAGTTAGCACGATTGGAAGCACCATAGCCCATAAGATGGTTTTGAAGATGTCATCACGATTGGAAGCATGTTTGCACTATGATAATTTATTTATTTATAACCGTTTTGCTAAAGCACATCTAGATGTGCCATAAGTATTGCATATTTAAGTCATATGCCATTGATCTTACATTGAGATTCGTGTGAATATTTTCTTTCTCTTTTTTCTTTTTTCTCTTTATGCTTGATTCACTCACTTAGATGTGCTAACTAGAGCACATCTAGATATGCCCTAGACACACCCTATTTGTAAATATGTAACACGAGAGCAGCAAGATGCAAATTTTTAGTTTTATATGCTATGCAAGGCAGTAAATCCCAAAATTTAAATTTTATAGATTGGCAGGGGCCGCGCGAACGCGTACCCCTCTACCACAAATTATGACGTCCACTCTCCCACTTGGAAAGATGGTAGGCCAACGCGCTCACCAGGTGCAATGTGAGCCATTGATCTAGGCCACGACCCTTTTTGATCAGCCGTCGACCCCGTCCAGGTAAGTATGTTGTAACGTTGCCCTGGTGCTAATTATATACTCCTTCTTTCCCAACCTCCCTTGATCGGCTGGCGAGGTGGTACTAATCCAAACCAAAGCGCTGTGGTTCATTAGCCCTTTTTTAGGGACTGTGCTTCATTAGCCAGTTGTTGGGTGCAAGCTCGCAGGCCTGATTATTTGTGTTCGACAGGCCCGTGATTCTGCTTGGGGCCTGATTCCCCCCGTGGGGGCACTTGTGTTCGGCAGGTCTAATTATGTTTGGGGCCTGATTCCCCTAGGGGTTCTTGTGTGCTATTCGTTTGAACTAATTTGCCTCCAAAAAAAATCGATTGAACTATTTTTTTTCTCTCTTGGAGTTGGAGCACTCTTGTGATGGAGTGTATATATACAGAATGGAGAAGAAGAAGAAGAAGAAAAATCCTTTGGCATACCAGAAGGCAAGGGAGTGTATATATACAGAATGACAGTGTTGCAAGTACAGGCGGTGGGGCTGAATACAGCAAGGTCTGAGCTCACGATTGACATGGTGTTTCTCAGCAGGATCCTTCACTATTCACTCTGCTGAGCTGCTGCTTGTGACTGCAGAATCATGCAGTGAAACGTACGCAAGGTGGACAACTGCAATAATCGCTGTTTGTCTTCCTCACTGCCCTGCTGCTACGGCCGAGACCCTCCCATTTACCTGCCTTGCTCAGGAGCTCAAGACAGACTGGGTCATTAACTTTGCACAGAAGAAAAGACTTCTTGTGAGATTATAGTGGGATGCAGAGCAGATGAAGACTACAATGGACCATAAATAGTTACAACCAGTGTTGGTTTCTCCAATGGTGAACAAAAGCTGGATAAAACTTCCATGAACTAAGCAAGTAAATAAATAGCATCACATTAGCAGATACAGTATCAGTTCTGTGATTCAACGCCTAGAGTTTGCAAAACAGTTCATTAAAAGGAGACCACATCACAGCCACTTCCAAATCTGTTCACCGGCCTCCGCCTATCGCAGTGCAGAGAGAAAGCAAAAAAGGAGTACAAAACTGAAGTTCCAAACATTCCAGCACCCTACAATATCTAAACAGAAACTACAGGTTTTAAGCTTCAGGGGAGAAGGTGTCCATAGCCCCAGATCACTCCATGCACTCAATCAAATGAGCGAGACATCTTGGCTTGCTGACAGAGACAAAGTGGATGCAACTAGAAAAAACTAGTTTGTACAACTAGCAGTTTTCTCTAGAGATGATGAGCTTGCAGCTGAACATGCAGATAGCACCTGAAAAAAAGGAGCATCGTCCATTTTCAGATGCACATGCAAGACGAAAGGCCAACAAAAATGATCTGGTTGGATACAAATAAATTTTATGCTCAAGAGAATTTCAACTGTACTGGTTAAGATTTGTGTACCAGAAACATGGGTCTTACTCCTAAAATTATTAGCGAGTCTTGATTACCAAAAAAAATGTCCTTACTGCCATTGGTTCTCTTCATCCAGCAAAGCTGGTATGCTACAGAAGTTTTTGAAAGAATCATCTAAACAAATCAAATGTATAACTATGATTAGAGTTCACACATACCACGGATTTAATTTAGGTACATGGGATGGGACATATACTTGAGAACTATTGCTCAAATATCTTTGGCCTCAGACTGAGTCATGACAGGTTTCTACTTTGATTTCTGTTACTGGCATAGGAAACACACAAGAATCAATATGGGAAGGCTCCCATATACTAGATATAACATCTATTCCACCTTAATCAGGAAGAGCATGGATATTCTAAACCTTTTCTTTCACTGCCCCTACAGAGTAAAATCAATGACTCACGATGTGAATAAAGAAGTACCTCTGGTCTACAGAGTAACATCTATTTTTTGCAGGAAGTAATAATATGCTATAACCATTAAAGAAACACAACAATATACTATCACAGCAGAAAGAACAAAAATTCTTTGGATTATGAACTTCTAGTGAGACAACAAATCTACATGTAGACCAGAAGGTAATGGAGTGTATCTATACAGGATTGACAGTGCTACAAGAACAGGGGGTGGTTAACCCAGAAAACAGGGGCACACGAGGTGGGGGTGAATACAGCAAATGTGTGAGCAGGATCCTTCACTATTCACTCTGCTGACTTGCAGCTTGTGATTGCAGAATCATGCGGTGAAACACATGCGAGGTCAAGAACTGGAATGTTAGCTGTTTGTCTTTGCGTGATGCCAGGCTGAGACTGCTCACAGCCCTGCTGTGCTGTGGCCGTCTGGCCAAGACCCTGGACGTCAAACCCACATCACCCCATGGTTGCAACCATCTTCCAACCCTGACTTTTCGTGCCTGACCCGAGCTTTCGGAGGCAAACATTTGATGACTAACACTGTCAGCAAGCTCCTCCCTGGCTTTCTCAGCACATTCTCTTGTAGTGTAGGTCAAAAAACAATGGAGGCCCGATCCGTCAAATACTACTCAGTTATTCAAGCATCAAGGCAACCAATCAGTCACCTGCCTTGCTCAGGAGCTTAAGAGAAACTGGGTGATTAACTCTGCAGACAAAAAAAAATGCTTCTTGTGAGATTATAGTCAAGTGCAGAGCAGATGAAGACCACCAAATGGACCAGAAATAGTTGCATCTAGTGTTGGTTTCTCCATTGGAAAAAAAAGCTTGCTAAAACTTAATCGAACAAAACACACAAATAAATATCATCAGATTAGCAGATACAATGTCAATTAAGTGATTTAACGCCTAGAGTTTGTAAACCAGTTAGACTAACAATGTGAAAGTATCTATTGTTTCTTTAACTAATGATTTGGCTCGCCCAGTCGTATCACTCGGAAAGGCTACAAAAATAAACCAAAGACCAAACCAGAAATCTTGAAAAAAAAAATACTCACACTTGAAGATCCACACAGGTTCGCATGTGGTATCAAATTCACCAAGTGTCGAACAGCGTGAGAAATATCAAAATCAAACAAATTCTCCAAAACATGTAAAATAAAAAGAGTTCTCCAAACAATAAGCGAGAAAATAAATGAATTGAACTCCTCAGATGTCCCTTCTGTTCCACAAAATGTGCAGCATCCATGGACGTGCTTTCAGGAATTGGAACGATATACAAGGCAAAATAAGTCATCACTGGAGTATGCCACAGCTTAAGGAAGCAGACACGTTGCACCATGTCAAACCAGAAATCTTAAAAGGAACCATTTGAAGTTATACACATGTTCTCCTATGACATCAAATTCAACCAACCATCGGCAGTGTGATAGTTTGGAAATCGAACAACTCAATGAACAGTGAAACAAAAAGAGTTGGCCAAACATTAAGAGAGAAAAGAAACAAATTGAACTCCTCAGATGTCCCTTCTGCTCCACAAAATGTGCAGCATCCCATGGATGTGCTTTCAGGAATTGGAACGATATACAACGCGAGATAAGTCATCACTGGAGTATCCCACACCTAAGGAAGCAGATTTGGTACATTGCTCCATTTCAAACCATAAATCAAGGAACCATTTGAAGTTATATACATGTTCACTTATAGCATCAAATTCAACAATTATGAAAACATGAAAATATTTCGGAAACCGAACAAACTCGATGAAGAACACGGAAATAAAAAGAGTTGTTCAAACATTTAGCAAGAGAAAAACAAACTAAACTCCTCAGATGTCCCTTCTGCTCCACAAAATGTGCAGCATCCCGTGGATGTGCTTTCAGGAATTGGAACGATATACAAGGCGAAACAAGTCATCACTGGAGTGTTTGACACCTTGACCAAGCAGAGTCGATATATTGCATCATTTGAAAGCAGAAATCTTGAAAAAAGAACCGTTTGAAGTTATACATGTTTACTTACGGTATGAAAGCCAGCAAAAACAAATAGCATCACATTAGCAGATACAATGTCAGTTCTGTGATTCAACACCTAGAGTTTGTAAACCAGTCAGACTAACAATCTCAAAATATATATTGTTTCTGTAACTCAAAATTTGGTTTGCCAAGTCGTATTGCTCGTGAATGTTTTGATGTTCCACACAAAGTTGCAACAACACCCAAAAGGAAACGGAAGGCCAAACCAGAAATCTCGACAAAAAATACTCATATGTGATGCTCCACACATGTTTGCATGTGGTGTCAGTTTCAACCAAGTGCCAAACAGCATGAAAAAATTAATGAAAACAAATTATCCAACAACACTAAAAATAGAAAGATTTGTCCAAACATTAAACAATAGAAGAAGCAAATTGAACTCCTCAGGTGTCCCTTCTGCTCCACATAATGTGCAGCATCCGGTGGATGTGCTTTCAGGAATTGGAACGATATATGAGGTGAAGTAAGTCATCACTGGAGTATCCCCACACATAAAGGAAGCAGATTTGATACATTGCACCATTTTATACCAGAAACTTAAAAGGAGTCATTTGAAGTTATACACATGGTCACTTATGGTATCAAATTCAACCAACGCTCAGCAGAATGAAAATAGTTTGGCAATCAAACAACTCAATGAAGAACACCGAAATAAAAAAAAGTTCTTTGAGCATTTAACTCCTCAGATGTCCCTTCTGCTCCACATAATGTGCAACATCTCGTGGATGCGCTTTCAGGAATTGGAACGATATATGAGGCGAAACAAGTCATCACAGGAGCATCCTACGCCTTAAGGAAGCAAATTTGTTACAACCTCCGTCCGTGGATACACTCATTCAGCGACAGTTAATTCCGGACGGAGGGAGTTACATTGCAACATTTGAAACCAGAAATCTAGAAAAAGAATCATTTCAAGTTGTAGACATCTTCACTTATGGTATAGGAGTATCATATAAGACCAACCGTCAGCAGCATGAAAATAGTATGACAACCGGACAACTCAACAAAGAACACTGAAATAAGAAGAGTTGTCAGACACATTGAGCGGGAACAAAAATGAATTAAACTCCTGAGATGTCCCTTCTGCTCCACATAATGTGCAGCATCCCATGGATGTGCTTTCAGGGATTGGAACGATATACCACGTGAAACAAGGCATCACTGGTGTATCCCACACAACAAGGAAGCAAATTCAAGACACTGCACTATTTCGACTCTAGCTAAGAACATTGACAAAAGTTGAAGAATCAATAATAAAAGGTCGGAAAAATCAAACAAAGATCTCAGAGAACGCCACTGAAGTAAGAAGAGCGCACCGACCATTGACCAACAAAACAAAACAAAGGAACTGGACTCCTCAGATGTCTCTCGAGCTCCACACGGCGTGCAGCATCCCATTCCCATGGGAACGGGATGCGGCGCACTTTCAGGAGTTGGAACAGACTTAGGACGAAATCGGTCATCACTGGAGTATATATATATCAGCTTAACTAGGAAGCAGATTCGGTGCAGCGCGCTATGCATCTCGCTGTTGCGACTAACATTGGGGATCTAGATGTTAGACGAGGGTTACTAGAGCTTATGCGAGTGAAGCGGGAGCTACGGTGCGGTACCTGCTTCCGTCCGGGGCGTAGAGGTTCTGCCGCCCGGGGCGCAGAAGCTGGGGGACGGCCCTGCGCGTCGCCGTCGCGCCGTGTCGCCGCCCCGCCCCGCCCGCCGCCGGCACGGACGGGAGCCGCGGCTTCCGAGACGGAGCGGCCCAGCAAAGCTGTCGGGTTAAGTAGGCCGGTCCCGGCGTGGCGGTCTGGCTGGGCCGGGCCTGCGAGACGTCGGACTCGGACAGGAATACGTAAACCGAGTAAATACGTAAACTCGGCTCATGCTCTCCTCTGGGTCAATACGTAAACGCCGACAGGAAGCGTAAACCCAGTGCCTCGCTGTTGTCCTCGATTCCGGAGCGCGCTGATCTTCTGTGAGCCAAACAGGATTCTGAAAATTCCCCGCATCTCCAAGTTTCTGATCCGATGATGCTGTCCCCTCCCCAGGCTCGATTCCGACGGACGGACTCATTGTGACCGTCGCGGACCGGTTTCTGCTCCAGATTGTTCGTGAGGAACCCTAGCTTCGCGCTCGGCTCGGCTGGGTAAGCATGGCAATCTCTCCTTCAAATCTCTTTCTGCAGCTTGTAGGAGTAAGCTATAGGAGTAAAATAATGCAGTAAGCTAGGGCTAGTTGTTCCATACTACGACACACACTCTGGAACAGCAGGGACAGAGGGTCCGAAACTGAAGTTTATTCAGCCTTACTTACATCTTTGCAGCAGCAACAGCGGCAACAGAGTCTTGTTGGTACACAAAGAAAACGGAAATAAATGGATACACCTTTTTTTTTACTGCAAAAAATGTGCACTGCCTGATTACACCTGCTTCTCATTCTTTCACTTCTCCTGACTGCCCACTTGTTTTATACTGTACTAGGTACCATAATAATGTTGGACTGAACATGAATGGCTTTCTCCTTGTTCATTGCAGCGTCGGAATGGGGAACATTCTGAATCTCGTGCTTGGAATGATTACTACACTGGAACGCCACGTCGGGAAGCGACACCGCCAAGGCAGAATAGCAGATGAAGCATTCGAACCGTGCCGCGTTATGGTTCTCAGGGCTATATCATACCAGGCTGGATGTAAGGCAGTCCATCAAAAGAGGATTGCAGACGGCCGATTCGAACTATTGAGCATTCTGATTTGCAGAGCAATGTCACTGCACATTCGTCTCGGATCGGTCTGTGACAAGGGGATGCAAAATGATCAACTTAGACTGTGCTGCAGTGTTCTGGCTTGTGGAGTTATATCTGACTACATCATCTGTCACGAGTTATTAAACTCTGAAAAGGGGATATCAAGTGATCCGTTCGAGAGCCTTCCAGAGGTATATGTTGAAAGCTTGAAATTTTCTATCCAGCCTTCTCATGATTGCCAATTAGTACTCTGATGTATCTTTGCTGCAGGACGTGCTATGCACGATTTATCAAAGTTGCCTCTGGATGAGGCTGTAAGGACCAGTGCGGTATCAAGGAAGTGGAGATTCTTGTGGACAGTTTGTCCAAACCTGAGTTTTGAAGGAATTACAATGTGCGGCAAGAACCGTGCTTCTGGGGAAAAGCTATATGTTCAGAAGTTCATCGATAATGTTAATGCTGTCTTGGCACAGTGCCGTGGCCGGGTTGTTGACGAGCTTGCGATCGAATTTGATTTTGACACCATGCTGGTTGACCATCTCAATAACTGGGCTCGCTTTGTGGTATCCTCATCACAGATAAAGTTCCTAACTTTTGATTTGGCACCAGAACGTTTTGGAGGCCTTTATGATCGGTACTTGTTTCCGTTCCAACTTTTGGACAGTGGAAGTATATCCCGTCTACAGAAAATCCATCTTAGCTTTGGGTATCTCCGGCCACCAACCGGGTTCAGTGGTTTCCCTAACCTACGGAAGCTTGATCTGAACTTAGTGAATGTCGGCGGAAAAGATCTTCAAGACATGTTGTCAAATTGCTCTAACCTGGAGTGGTTAAGTATTGTTAGATGTCATCTCTATGATGAACTAGAGGTTAATGGTCCGCTGCCTCGCCTGCTACACTTGCATTTTTCATTCTGCGAGATAACGAAGATTGCATTGCATGCTGTGAAACTCAGAAATTTTGTATACAAGGGGAAGCCGGTATGTATCGACCTTGGTAAATCTTAAAGACTCGAAAGTGCAGATATTAGTTTTTATGGAGTGACTCTTGAGGATGCTACCACCCAACTTGCTAATGTGTTTACACATGTTCAAAATCTGATTTTTGATACTTGCTACGAACCACCACAGGTTTGTTAGTTGACCATCTCTAATAACTTATGATTCATTGTTATATCTTCTAAACCATTTAGTCATACTGACATTTGATTGTCTGTCTTCCAGATGCCCTGCCTGATGCATAACCCATGCAAGTTTTCCCAGCTGAGGCATTTAAAAGTGATGCTGCTATTTGAAAACGATGTTGACACTCCGCATTTGGTCTCCTTTCTGACATCCTCTCCTTTCCTCGAAACACTAGAGATGGATGTAAGTATTCTTATGGTTTTCTCTCTGGTAATTTGTACACTTGTCCATGGTATTGCATCGATACTCTTCCAAGTCAGTACAAGATCAAGCATTTCTATTTCATCATAACTTGGATATAGCAAACCAGCTAGTTGAATTTGTGCCATCTCTCCCCCTGTATGCTCACATCTGTATGAGCTTAACTTCTCTAGTTTGTTACATTACATTCAGGACTCCTGCCACTTTCGAAAAGTGTACCTTAGTTTTCTTATTCCAATTTGCAGTTTATTGTTTCTCCTTCCCTATACACGGGACACGTGCCTATGAAGGGACTTATGGAGGGTCCATATAAATATCTGAAGAATGTGTGCATGACAGCATTCCGAGGATCCAAAGGCCAGCTTGAATTTCTTTTGCACATAGTGGGAAATGCCCCTGCTTTGGGAATTTTAAATATTGACCATTCGTATAAACAGGTGAAGCGTGTGTGGAAAGATCCCGCAAAGGAAGCGAAATTCGTGGATTCAGCACATCGAACCGCTAGAATATATCTCGAAGGAAAAATCTCTCCCAAGTGCTCTGTAAGATTGCTTTAAGCAGGGTTTAAGTGGGATATACAGCGATTGATCTTGCAAATGTAGTGTTATGGTAGTGTACATAATCTATGATAGTTGCTTCTACTAATTGTTATGGCCGGTGATTGTTTAGGCCCCCTCCCACTGAAAATGCACCGCCTTTTAGATTTAAGTTAGGACAATTCTATTGTCAACAAGTACACTATTAGTATGTGACTTATGTGATACAAAACCACAGCCACAAATAAGTTCTTTCAAATATGATCTAATTAATGACACCATTTTTATATCACATAAAAGCTATACTAATAGAGTAATTGTTGGTCAGAAACCCAATATGCGACGTATTTCAAAACTCATGGAATGTATGAAAGTAACATATAACATCATCTTCTATTATAGAAAACATCCATTGTTCTTGTTCAGGTGTCTGTTAATTATAGCTGGTGTGGTCCTCATGCACCATCCATTTCATTGTTTCCGGCTCACCCACTCAAATCATAGAGTGTGATTAAACAACTAGCGTGAAAGCAGTTGCGCATTAGCGCATCCGTTTTCTTGCTCTATCTTCCACTGATGTGGCTCATTATACTGTCAGTTATATACCGCAAAGAGAACATATATAAGTAATGGTACGAAATAATTGTCTGGTAAGCAAAATCTGCCATTTTAGGTGACATCAGCCCCGGAGCAGGAAGAGTGGCACAGATGATCATGAAACAATCGAGAAAAAACTTTTGGTGAGAATGAGATAGCATGATCTTATCGTACAAAAAAGAGGCAGCATGGTACTACCATCTAGGATTTCCTAAAACTAAGCCGTTTAACGTGGAACATGCACTCTGGTGAACAATAGTTAAGAAAAACAATAAAATTTCAGATCCTGAACTTTCTTGACAAACGTTGCTGAGTATTTCACCTGTGTGCAATGTTTCGTGAAGAAAAAACTTTTGTACTGCTCTCGGGAAATAATCTGTTTTTCTTTTCTAGACTATCACGGATGTCATTCCATATAAAAAATGTACTGAAGTTCCATTTTTTGTTTTCCAAATTAATCGCTTAAATTTGGGACTTATATTTTGATGTGGAACAACAAGCATAGATATATAACAAGTTATCCGAAACTTGGGGTCACCGAATTCTAACCGCAAAGGATTTCGGCTACAAACAACGCTTTGATTAAATACAACTAATTTTGAAGCTGCATGTAGTCCGCGTTGAAATCTCTAGAAAGACTTATATTTAGGAACGGAGGGAGTAACATGGTTTGTGCATGCCTGAGGCTGTTACATGATTTGTTTCTTTCCTTCTATACAATTATGATTTGTTTCTTTCCTTCTATACAATTACATGATTTGTTTCTTTCCTTCTATACACAAATTCTTTCCATCTAAATTCATGACAGAAAATGGCAAGTAATGATGTGCGAAGATATAAATAGCCTTGAGTAGGTCAGTCTTACCTCTTACCCTCAACAGGTAATAGATCACCCTAGTCATTAGCCCATTTCATCTATAGCGTTTCTACTCCTCCAATCCCCTCTCTGGTCCCCATTCTTTCATTCCTTTAGATGGGTAGGAATTAACCATAGATCGGATCGGCCGGCGCCGTCTTTGCGGCCGGTTTGGACTTTGGACCCATCGCGAAGAAGCAGATGGAGGCCAAGAGTGGGTGTCTCGACAACATCGTGAAGGAGGCCAGGCGCAGGCGCAGGGAGAAGGCCAGGCGAAGGGAAGAAGAGGCAGACAGGAAGCATTTTACTTATCGCATCGAACAGATGGAGGAGGATGAGGAGTACGACCGCACAGTTACAAAGCAGATGCCGCGGCCAAGTATCGTCAAGTACCATGATTTCTTGGGGAAATTATATATGGGGATGGGATAGACTGATACCAAAAGCGCTTTACATCTCTTGGCCTGACTATAGCGCCTACCTTGAAGAGTATCACCGCCGCAACATTGCCGTGGTCAGAGACATGGCTGATCTCGCTGAGGCTTGTCTCGTCAAGGAGGAGCAGCTCGTGTCCGAGTGGAAGAAGAACCGGATGACATCTGGAGAGGAGATGGTCTTGCCGATGAGGAAATCGATCGTTCTGAGCTGCCTGATCCACCAGCGTGCACGTTCAGTCATCGTCTGCGCATATCTCGGTGCAGTGTTGGATGGTGCTTCAAGGTTCAGAAAATCCACTCTCCGGGATGATGTTTCCGGTGCCGCCTTGTTGTGTATTGCCAAGGAGGATGACCTGACTTGTGAGTTGCTGAGGCGTGGCGCTGATCCTACTGATGATTACTTGGTCGACCAGGGCATAGAGATACGCATGTGTGCCTTGTGCCTTATGAACCGCGGTACCTCGGACAATTTTGTTGCTGCCACCGCTGCCATGCTGGGTATGGCAAGGGAGGCCGAAATGATGTGCGCGTGGATGAGCAAAAATAACAAGCCTGTTGATTTCTATGATGATCTCATACCTGATGAGATAATGGACAGCCGCAGGATCCGGTACTATACCTTGAATCTTATGATTGAGATACTAGAAGAATCTTCTGTTGCAGCTGCTGTTGGGCACAAGATTGATAAGGAAGAACCTGCCAATAGAAATGGTCCTGGTAGTGATGGGGATGGCATTCCTGCTGATGGAGCAGCAAACAGCACAGGGGGTGGCATTAATTCAGATGCATTGAATTCTCAGTCTAAGAAAAATATTGAAGGTGGTGAAAAGAGTAAGAGGAAAGAAGAAAGTCTTTTGGAGAAGCTATGGGGGTGGGAAAGGCTGCTGCCACTGCACGGTTCCGTTAAGTGGTCCGACTATCGCAGCTATCTTGAAGAGTATCATGATGATTCACAAATTTCCACTTGTGCTGAGATGTGTGCTGCTGTTGTCAGATTTTGTGTCGAAATGGAGGAGGAGCTCCAGTCCAAGTGGAAGATTCGGGTGCGACTTAGCACGGCCGACACCTTGCCAGTCAGCACTATCATTCAGAGCAGCCTTATCAAGGAGTTTGCACTTTCGATCTGCGGCAGAGGGGGTGAATTGTGTGTTCCTTCTGCCATTGCTTTTGTGTGTATCACCAAGGAGGCTGACCTGATGTGTGAGCTGCTGAAGCATGGCGCTAAGCCTTCTGATGACATCGTCCAGCAGAGCAGCGTGATCCGCGTGTGCGCCTTGGGCATTGTGAACCACCTCAGACGACACCAACCTGTTGCTCTCGTTGCTGCAATGGTGGGTATGGCAAATGGGGCCACAAAGATGTGTGATTGGATGAAGAGAGAGAACAAGCTTGTCACCTTCAGCTTGTCCGAGCCTAATGAGCTTGAGGACTGCCGCTTGATCCGGATCAAAGCCTTGGATGTGATGACCAGCATACTGCATGAGCATTCATTTCCTTCTTCCAAGATGCGGAATGATGCAGTGGCATATGAATAAGCCATACATTTTGAAGTTTCTTTCACCTGGAACACTATATAGTTCTTGTTTAAGTAAGTAAATTTTGTATGCTTCAGAAATCTGCCTTCGGCCTACTACTGCTTGGGTTATGCGTGTCAATCAAATTATACATCTACAGCAAAAAAGAAAATCAGTACCAAAGCATCTACAGCCAACCAGAACGCTCAAATTACGCATCTTACGTGTTGTATGCTCACATTTGTAGCAGTTAACTTCGGTTTTGTAGGACAACACCTTTGTTTTGATGTTCTGTTTCATTTTCTTTCTGTTATTTCTCTAGTTTCTTCCTTTGTTTAATGCAAGCTTGCGTTGCGGCTACTGCACATAATGTAAGTTCTGTAACCATGGCATTTCAAGAATTGTGTTGATGTATCTAAAGGTTGTTTTGTGGTAAGGTACTATCATGGTACAACATGCTAGATAATCTAGAGTTTGGTCTTTAATAACTTAATGCAATGATCAACGCTTTTCTTATAAAAATAATCTTAAACTTACAACTATAGAATAGACTGGTTGTACCAGAACTTGAATTCCCAATGTGGGATGCAATTTAATAACATAATAGTTAGGAAAGATGTAGGTGAAGCAAAATATGCATTAGCGGAACTCATGCTCAACTTTCAAAAATTGTATCTTAGGTTTCATATCCGAGCTTGCAGTTTATCCTTCCCTATACGCATGATGCAAGACAATCTTAGACTTTAGAACGCCCATGTAAATATCTGGAGAATGTGTTCATGACCACAATCCATAGATCCGGAGGCCAACTTGAATTTTCTTTACACATAGTGGAAAAAATGCCCGGCTGTTGCATCATCGACCCACTAGAAGACTCATCTCTTCCAAGTGCTCTAAGATAACTTTAACGGAGTATAAGCAAGATATATTTAACGGCGAGGCTCAGTTTGAAGTTGCTAAATGGTGTTGATGTGTTGTACTGACTTATTTTACAATATATTAAAGAAAATAGGCACAAAAAAGAAAGAAAGAAAAGGTGGTTAAGAAAATTGTAAGCTAGATTAAAAAAGTTGTAAGAAAAGCAATGTAGAATCCAACTTTATGCATGTCACACATGTATCTACTAAATTGTTATTTTGATAGATTAACTACAACAACAAAAATTATAACTGTTTGAAATAAATAGCAAAACATATAAAAGGAACCAATAATTATCATTTTTAAAACTTTTAGCACTAGAGTACCTTTAATGGTAGATGTTTCAATTTTATATATATATATATATATATATATATATATATATATATATATATATATATATATATATATATATATATATATTGGACTTATCAAGGTTGTGGTGTCATGAACTACAATAAGAGAGACCCATTTAAGATAATTTGATACATAAAATATGATTAAAAATAAGAATTACAATTTAGAGACAAAAATGAGTCATAGAAGATAAAAATGTCTGGTATAAAATAGAGATTTTTATTTCCGTGCCCCTGGTTGTTGTGCCATTGTCAGATGTGGACCCATGATCCATTTGTTAGAGCTTGGTTTAATTTACAAATTTATAATGTCGCGTGTGAGACTCGAACTCAAACCCTGCCACTCAATCTGCATCGTACAGAACATATGATCTATTATGCATGTGAGTGATGAGAGAGAGAGCTGCCCCCTATTGATCTGATGAATGCGAATGACAGGTCCACAAGTCAGTGACTCGGGAAACGGTGGAGTGCCGACAGTGTCCAATAAAGCGGCGGAATCTCGCCGGAGGATGATTTTGATGGCCTTAGATGAGGCGGCTATGACGTATGAGATCTCCGCTCTGAGCCACAGACCCACTCGTGCAAGTGGTACAACGGGAGACTTATGGAATCGACACTGGTGTAGAAGTTCCACTGCCATGCTCTCGAGTGTGTGCACATGCGTTGTGATAGAGCTCAAGAGCAAACTCGATTTGGCACTAGGAGTGTTCTACGTGTGCATGTGAGTCGAGCAGTGGAACATATGTGATCGGATCATCGCCGACGGCGTAACGTTGCGCGGCGACATATAGATTGCGCAGCTGTGGCAAACTGAAAGGATAAATTGCATAACATACTGATATCTTACATTCAGAGAGAGGATAGACTAGTACATTCAAAGATTTGCAATGAAACTTACATTTGATGAGAGATTCAGAGATAGATTGGATAGACCAGCTTACATTTGATCGATAACATAGTGCTCTAACAAACTCACATAGCACTACCAACCTTTTTTTGACGAAAAGCAGGGCACTGCTTTCATTGCGATTAGAAGGAGAAAAGTTTACAAATTAAGAGAATGGGGTGAGAGAAAAGATCATAGACTAAGTTACATCACTACCAAACTAACATAGTGATAACTTACAGGGATAACTGAAGATAGTTGGCACAGGCAGGGATAACCAAAGATAGGCTACTGCTCGTTATCGTTAGAAGAAATGACGATGGTGCCATCGTAGTATTTGTCATCCTCGGAGGAAAGGATGATCATGTTGTCCTGTTTCACCTTACGCCTCAGTGGCGGCAAAGGCCTGCTCGTTGCCCGCCCTCCACTCGTCAGTGGCGAGGGCCTCTACTTCAGCCGCTTGGTGCCTGATGGCCTCTACCTACGCGGTGGAGATAGAAGATGCGAGCACCGCCTGGTCGAGCTGCTGCTATGCATGTTGTTGTTTTATTTTACCATCAAGGGGGCTACCCTATATGGCTCTGGCCTTACCCTGGTGAATTGCACGTATATCATTGTGGAGCGGCGGGCGGTTATTCCCAGATTTGGGTGCTAGCCGATCTATCTCTAACGTAGCCCACACACTGTTGAGTTTGACTCGGAGCTACGTAGCCAGACTCTCGATTCGGGTTAAACTCAATCAGGACGCTTCCTGAACTTGGATGTAGCGTAGGGGAAGTTGTCGTAGTCGATCAGAATCCCACCGTTACATGGCATATAGTGTATTTAGATGGCCTTTCAAGGACGATCCAATATGTGGGTCCATTGGTGCACCCCTGCGGGGATAAATCTATTCAAATAGACTTGTTCGTTGTTATGGACGACTTGGAGCTGTTGATAACCTGATCATAGAACAACTTCAACCATAACTACTAAAACTTGTCCACCCTTAATTTTGTTAGTTAATAGATCTTAACAACTTTAACCTTAATAAATAAAAGTTAACGACCGTGTGAGTGACTTGGGGGTTCTTCTTCGTGGAAGATGCGAAGGGGAATGCAAAGTAGTGTTATGTTTGACGACATGATTAGATGGTTTCGATGTGGTCTATTTTCTTATGCGCTCTCTTTCCTTATTTTTGCTAGTCCCCAGTTTGTCCTTATAGAATGATTAGTGCTTGCTGCGACTTAACCCATATACTCCCTTCTTGAGAATGATGCACAAGTAGATAAATCTGATTTAAGTCTTGTGAGTACTGTTGTGTACCCACCTTACTTAATTTACTCTTTTTCCATGGAATTGCTACAAATCAGACAGTAGCATTTCAGGACCAGGTTTGTTGAAGAACGACGTTGGTTGGTTATCCCATAGACAGTGCTCTGGCCAGGGATATGGACGTCATTTACTTTTCTTTAAAGCCTTCTTAAGGCATTAGGTAAACTTTACCTGTCCAAGGTATACTTGCTTCCATTGTGTGAGTTGTATCTTGATCGAAAAACCATTGTTGTAATGATTCTTTAAATTTGACTCTCGGGAGTTATTGTATATGTATTTGTTGTTGTTGCGGATTATTTCATGATCTATGTTGTGATACCGACCGTTTCACCCACATGGAATGCACGTTTTAACCTGTACGTAGATCTGCATAGTATCGACCCCATGGCACTACAATATGCTTATGATGTGTGATGTACATATATGTTGTCTAATTGTCTTGGACTCTAGTACTACTCTATTTGTTTTCTCTAACTACACGAGTAATAGTTTCTTTCCTTATATATAGGAATGCCTCATGGGGCTTTATTGAAGTAGATAGTACGGTTACATAGCAGAAGGCATAATGAAACTCAGCGGGTCAGTATCCCAAACCGAGTAATAGTTTCTTGGTTGGTATAGATTTCAACTTTCTAATGTAAAGAAAATAAGGATATGTTCAGTTTTTCAAACAACTCATTTGCTTGAGTTGTGGTGGCATGGGGAGAAAGCGTTATCATCTCGTTAAGTGGGCTTGTGTGTGTCGGTCGAAAAATAAGGGAGGGCCTAGGGTTAAAGACCTCCATAGACAAAACATTTCTCTCCTAGCTAAATGGTGGTGGAAATTAGATACGGGTGAGGGCCTGTGGTAGGAGGCGGTTAGAGCTAAATACTTCAAAAACAGCTCAGTTGCTGATGTTAAACCCAGGTTTAATGACTCTCCCATGTGGAAAGCTTTGCTCAAAGTTAAGGATGTGTACATGGCTGGGAGGAAAGTGGTGATCAACGATGGTGATGTTGCTAGAATCTGCCATGATCCTATTGGCACACACACACCCCCGTTGTGTGATACCTATCCCGGTCTGTTTAGTATAACAAACTACCCAGATGACACTATTGCTCAATTTCGCGATAGGAGAGATGGGGGAGTCTTCAGGCGAAGACCGAATCCTGATCTAGCTTGTCAGTTTGAGGGGATTGGAGAAATTATCGATGATCTTGCCCCCTCTGCTGAACCGGATAAAATCAAATGGATCTTAGGCCCCAAAGATAGATACATGACCAAAGCTATGTATTCGTTTCTTGAGAAAGATCTTGCTGGGTGTGATTACCGATGGATTTGGAAAGCCAAATTACCGATAAAAATTCAGATCTTCCTATGGCAACTATTCCAAGATGCCGTATTAATCAGAGATGTTATGAAGCGTAAAAATTGGGTGGGTGACCTCCGTTGTTCGTTTTGTGATTGCAGAGAGACTTATACTCATCTGTTTTTTCTCTGCCCTGTGGCCAGGATTGCCTGGCGCACAGTTGGGGCGGTCCTTGGTACGGATTTATGTCCTAATAACATATGTCAATTCTATTCTTGGTGTTATGCTTTCCTACCCAGTGGGGAACGCTACTTCACTATGGGATTAGCGGCTATATATTGGGCTGTCTGGAATTGTAGAAATCGGGCCACTTCTGAACATAAGAAGATGGCATCTCCTTTTGAGATTGTTTTCACAGCTTGTGTGCATCTCAATTATTGGGCAGGTCTCCTGAAGAGCGCGGACCGAGCGGAGCTGGAGCACGGGGCGCTGATGCTGAAGATACTGCTAAGAAGATGATGAAGCTGTGTGCGACTACACGCACTAAAGACGATCTAAGGATGAGCTGAAGAGAGTGATTGGCTTATGCTTGTTTTGCACCCTTGATGGTGGGCTGATACTGTGATTCGTACTGTGTTTTGGGTGCCTCTGCGTAGGCCTGGTAGGTTCTGTATTATCATTGGAGACTCGTAGTTCGCGTGCTGATGGTGTTTCAGGGTTTTTTGCCTCATAGTGGACGTTTCGATTGCGAGCGTCTACAACGGGTCTCCCTGAAATGCTTGAACTCGCCTTTTTCCCTTTCCCTTTTCGATTTGGCTTGGACTCATTTGCATTTCCATTATCTCTATAATGGAAAGGGGATTAGCCCGGTTCAAAAAAAAAACTCATTTGCTTGAGTTACCACATCATGGTGTACTTATTATGAACTATGAAAAATCCCCGACAACTATGATTGTCACAAGTATTTCCATCGATTGTTTAATAACTCAAAAGGGGCCGGCAGAATAATTTGATTATCCTTGAATGTAAAATACACATGCGTGAAAATACATTATGATGATTCCAAATATTTTACACTGCTGTAACTACTATACACTATATATTGAGACAATGATGGGCAAGCCGGACTGTCTGTTTAAGTGCCCTCAAATGGGGAACAGGAGCCGAAAAAGTATAACAAGAGATAAGAATCTCCCCTCTGCCCCGAACACATGAAATGAACATAGCTATCACAACAAAACATAGGTTACACACAAATGGCACTATACTCCAGGTGGAAAATTGCTGACTTGGCCTTGTTCCAACCTGTCCTCGCCGTTCACTTTGTAAGACATCCGGATACGCATTGCAAGCGGTTTCTGCATCAAAATCGTAACAGAGGTGACGAAGATAAATCAGCCATCGCAGCAGGGCAGAAACGATAACATCAAAGAGAAACCAAATAAACTCATTCCGTAATCATGGCATTTCAAGAACCGTGTTCATGTATCAAAAGGTTATTTATGCAGGTGCTACCATAGTACGACGAGGCAATCTAGACTCTAGTCTCTGATAACTGATGGAATAATCGACTCTCTTCTTATAATAGCACTATCGAACTCTACAGACAATTCACTTCTCAGCCTGCTATGTACATGCTGTCATGCTGTTAACTGGCACATAAATGGAAATGATGCACTATGCATTATAGGATAGTCTCAGCTGTAAACGGAGCGTAAATTCCCAATGTAGAATGCAATTCAATCTAGTTAGGAAGATGAACCCAAAGTGAAGGATGCAAATCAAACCTGCCCATGCTGATTATTCGTGACACTGAAACCTTGTGTGACTGAACCCTTTCCATTGGCTGGAACAATGTTACCGCTAGCTGGATCCAGTCGCAATTGAATGAACTGCAGTATTGTTTTGGAAAGCATAAGAAACATTCCATCAGTATCAGAAAATATTTTAGCCTTTAGTCAATAAAACAAAGAAACAAGAATCCACCACAATTTTAGGCTATATTTCCTTGACCCAAGGGAACATGATGTTACCTTTGGAACAGCTGCCTGAAAAATGAAATCTGTATAATTGCTAGATGTCAAATTTGTAAAAGTGGCATGGATGGTAGTCTCTTGCGGCTTTCCAGGCTGTTTTCTGATATCAAAGGTGATCTTCAAAGTTGCACTCTGGAAAGCCGTTATTGACGGGCGAGTATCTTCAAGTCCTGCTCAAATAGAATATTTTAGAAAACATTGGCATATCATGGTCAGTTCTTCCTTGCAAAACTATAAAACTAAACTTACCAGAAACGGATGTACTTGGTGACAAACCGTCGAGCAGATCCACAGCTTGAGGTGCAGCAATAGTGGATTTAGTTCCTGAGGCATAAGTGTTACAATTTGGCACTGGCGATAAACAGATACAGATGAAGCAACTGGTACTGTTAGCATCAACCAAACTAACCAGAAACAGATGCACTTGATGACAAACTGCCGAGTAGATCCATAGGTTCAGGTACAAGAGAACCAACTTGAGGTGCAGCAGAAACAGGTTTTTTCTCTGTTATACAGAAGTGTTAGAAAGATCAGTAATGGCTACAAAAACAGAAAGTAAGGTCATTGTTACGATTCGAGTTACTTTTACCTAGGGCAGGAGAACTCAAGCCTGGAGATGGCAGACCATTCTGTGATGGAGACGATCCCATGGATAGAAGATCCATTAGAATATCTGTGCTTGCAGATGAAGGTGCTCCTGAACAAAATGGAAGGAACTTAGTATGTCTATGGTGAGGACATGAAGTACCATCTAGCTCCATTTACGTCAAGTGAGAAGCAAAGTAACAAGGCACGTCCATGAGAACAATAATGGAAATGCAAAACAAAATACCTGCAGTTGATAGATTTGTCCCACCAATACCCAAAAGGTCTTGTAGAAAATCACTAGGTGCTGTAGTAGCAGAAGCAGCGGAAGTGACTGGTGCATCGTCAGAACTTAAATCAAGCAAATCAACTAATGGAGCTGCAGCAGGTTTTGCTACACCATTAGGAAGCTTAAGGCCTCCAGGAGTGACTGCTGCAGGCTTATATGCTGGAATAGTTGCTTGTGTAGCACTAGCCCTCTTCACAAGATAAGCAGCTTCATCCAGTACAGGCATACGTTCAAGCAAAGATGACCTGCACATTCCACATTTCTCTAAGGTTAATACCATTCATAAGTACCAGGATAAAAGAGAAAGTTTATGCAGTAATATTTAGAAGTTCTGTAACCCACCTGATAGACTGATGTCTTTGTATAATGGAACCGAATTCAATTGATCTTTGCTGTAGTTCAAGCACCATATTCTCTTTATTCTGGGAAACTATTTGTTTTATCCTCCTGTTAAAAAGTTAAATCATACGATTTAACATAACAGTAATATAATGTAAGAAGCAGTTGGTAGTAGTTAACGTTATTTACATTAACATGCTAAAGCATTTCCAGATTACAACCTGGTACCACGGCAAGCATCTAAAAGATGTGAATTTGTACAGAAGGCAAGTTTGCAGAGATGCCAAAAAGATGAGAAAATTATAAACAAATACACAATGGCAGTAGTATGTACAAAAAGATGAGAAAATCATACACAGATACACCATATGACTACCATAGTGTAGACATCAATACAGCATTACATAGTTTTGCAGTATTCAGAAATTACTGGAAATATTATGGATACAGGAGAACCAAAAGAAGAAATTCAAATGGTTCCTTCTTAAAAAACATTGCAGCTTTGAGCTAGTATTTTTTTAGAAGTTACGCAACTACAGTACTAGGTCAAGTTGAAAGATATCTTACTCCGACATAGATGGAAACCGTGAGGAGAGCTTCAAAAGAGCAACTAGACACATAGACCTAGTTGTCACATCTGGAGAATAACGGTTAAGACCTAGCTCAACAGCATCCACAGCATCAGATTCTGTTACCTGCACAGGTTGATGTGCTTGGCATGATGTCTGACAACAATACCATAGAAAAATAATACTACCAAATGGAATATTAGACTTGCAAAAGTTCATGGGACTGAGAGCCCACGACCAGAACACTTCACCGTTGGATGCTGACTAAGCATTAATAGCACAAATGGCCTTTGAGCCCACTAATCAAGCTTTGTGACCGAAACAAACCATTGTAAAGTTGCGTACATAGTTGCATCCACCTCACAAGCTGTTTTTACCCACAATGCAATTTACTCATCCTAATAAGATTCTCTTGAACTAAACACCAAATAATTAAATGAATGTCTTGCCGAGAAATACTACCAGCAATTATTGAAAGATAGTTTATGAAAGCAGAAAGGAGAATGAAAACAATAATGGGGAATGAAAATATTGTGACATATATGTGCCAGCTATTGGAGTGGGTCAAACTTAAAATTGAGCTGGAAGCTGTCTAGGTAGTTCAGAACATCAAGAATAGCATGGCCTACAAGAATGTGCACTCACCGTGATTGGTCCCTCAGCTTCAAGCATGGCAACATTGTTCACTAGCATTTCACCATATTCACCAATGCACCAAACAGCTACTCTCAGTAAACTTCCCTGTAGTGTAAATATGTAATGTCAACAAGGTTACACGTCAGATAGACTGAGATATTAAGATGGATGGAATGGAATGGCATACATTATAAAGAATAAAAACTAAATCCATACCTGTTCACTGTATGCTTGTAAAGCCGTGTATAATGATCTCACTGAGTATCCTTGAAGTTCAGACGCATTGCTTATTACAACAATAAGGGCATGCCACACATCATCTTTCACATGATTTCCAGCCTGTTAATCAATAGAAGTGTAACATGAATTCGAATTTGTTTTTATCTATTGGTCATTGAGGAACATTTAACCTGCAGAACTGGAGGTATGTGTTGTTCCATTTGTAGGTGCAAGCATTCATATGCATTCAATAGTATCAACGTGAATACACACATTTCCAATAGCAATTATTAGACATTTTATTTCCCAGATGGCTAGACTTTTCTTGGATTTCTAATGATCGTGAACAAGAACAACACATGATTGATGATTCTAGTAAAATCTTTGTCGGCCAACTATTTCAAACTACTTAACCAACAGTTCCGCAATCTAGCCCGCAAAACCAAAATCAAACCACTTAACTATCAGGTACCACCAATAGCCTGCAAAATCAAATTCTCTCTGCGACCTTGATATTCTCATGCAATATTGTCAATGGTGGTCAATGATAGTGATAGTCTGTCATACCCTCACTTGCTAGTCCCAGTGTGTACTATGTGCACAGACTTCCGCATAAAACAGATCGAGAAAGCAACAATGATAGCTAAGTCTTCCTACTAGCTCCAACAACATCATAACAAAGAAGCTGAATTGCTAATACCAATATGTCCTGGACTGCAAACCTTTCAGAAATAAGATAGATACACTTTTAATTTGGTACTTACCAGGGATAAAACCTTGAACATCTGATCAAGATACCATAACTTTTCTTGAGAAAACCTATTAGAGATGCAACCTTGTTAAAAGTGCCATACATCATAAGGAAACCCCCCCCCCCCCCCCACCCCACCAAAAAAAGAGAGAGAAATACCAACTTTTCAGCTATGGAGCATATCTTGGCTGTGAGATCTTCTTTGAAGTCTGGATCAGCTACTTGTAAGTAGTCGACGAGCTCTTTGGTCAGAGGCTTTACATTTGTATCATTGACCAACAAATAAACAAGATCCAGGGCCCTTTTGCGAATGGAGGCATCGGCGTCCTGAAATGTGCACAGGTGATTGAAAATGTTACAAGCCAAAATAGCAGAACTAAGGTTCCAGAATTAATAAATGGAAATGTTAATTACAGCCTGAAAGATTGCGACACACTACTAGGAAAACGCTTATAGATAGAAGTTTACCAGTAGCGTTTGTTTATGACCCCACGCTACTAGTAGTTAGTAGTAGCGCTGGCTAGAAAGAGCGCTACTGGTATCAGTTAGCAGCAGCGCTTTTTATCTAAACCAACGCTACTGCTAAGTGTAACACACCACAATATCTGATCAATAAATATTAGCAGCGCTTGTCGCCCAACCAGCGCTACAGCTAGTGGGCTTAGCAGTAGCGCTGGCCCATTGCCCGCGCTGCTGTTAAGCCCACTACCTCCCCCCGCGCGCCCCCCGGCCCGGCCTCATCACTCTCACTCACACTCCACACTCCTCCCTCGATCCCCCGCGCGCCGCCGTCGACCCCCGCACACTGCCGTCCCCCGCGCCGGCCCTCCTCCCTGCGTCGGCCGCCCTCGCCCGCGCCGGACCTCCTCCCCGCCAGCCGCCCAGCTCCCCCGCGTCGGCCTCCTCCTCCGCCCGCCGCGCCGGCCCTCCTCCACCGAGAGGTACTCCTCCCTCCTTCCTCCTCCTCCCTCCCTCCCTAGTTATAGTTATTAGAGTAGTTATTTTGAATCCTATGTAGTTGAAAAAATGTAGGTTATTAGAATAATGTAGGTTATGATCGAACCCTTGCTAGGACAGATTAGGTATGAACCCTAGTTAATTCGTATGAACCCTAGGTTTTTAAATTTAGCTAGGTTTTAAAGTTAGGACAGAAATTTAGCTAGGTTTTTAATTAGGTGTAGTTAATAGAATTTAGGTGTTTTAAGTGTATTTAAAAGAGTTTTAGTTATTTTAGGTGTAGTCAACAGAATTTTAGGTGTTTTAGTTGTTTTAGGTGTAGTTAACAGAATTCTAGGTATTTTTTTATTTAAAGCAATTGTTGTTATTTTTTTTTAGTTAAAGCAATTTTTCCTGTTATATGCAAATTTGCAGTGGACATGTCATATTTTGAACATGTCACATTTTGGACATGTCATATTTTTCCGAGTGGCCTATGTTTTGCCAGAAATGTCGATTCGTTTACGTTCTGGCAAATTTCAGGCGCTCGATATGTCCTGTTTTTAGCAAAGGTCATGCCAAATTTTGCTAAGTGTTTATTAATTTTGTTTTCATAATTAAGCATTTTGTTCTCGACGTCGACGATGCCTATCCCGCATCCTCATCGTCGACTCGGCGGAGGACTCCTGGTTGAGCCGAGGGGCCATGTCCGGGACTGGGCTCCGCCGGGCTGGTACTGGGTTGTGCTACCTTCTGGTGAGCGCAGCTTAGTGAGGAGCCAGCCCGTCGTCGACCCGGAGCTTCTTTGGTGGCGGTCACGTGGGCCTGCATCGGTGGAGAGGCTTGAGTCCCCCGCGCAGGTGGTACAGCACCGTGTCACGGAGGAGAACGCGCACGTCCAGCGCTACTTGGTTGCGTTGGCGAACGGCTGGTTCTCCAATACCTGGCAGATTCTTTGGGGATCTCACCGGAGCTATGATCCGGTGATGGTTCCTTCTCTTTGGGTGTCCACCGCGGCCCACTGAACCTAGAGGAGCTATTATTCGAGATGTATTAGTGATATTATATGATGATCTTTGCTACAAACTACTATATATGTATTCGATGATGGATTATTAATTACCTATTAGTTATTTGCTTATTGAATGCAAAAGATGAGCGCGGTTTGTGCTACAAACTACTATATATGTATTCATGATGGATTATATGATGATCTTTGCTACAAACTACTACAAACTACAAATTTTAGGTGTTTTAGTTGTTATATGATGATGTTTTCTACAAACTACTATATATGTATTCAATGATGGATTATTAATTACCTATTAGGAAATGTCTGACGACGAAAGGGAATTCGCTATGTGCGAGTACTGCGAAGATGAGCGCGGTCTGTGCGACAGGCCTCACCTGGTAGAAGGTCGGCGCTTCAGCATCAAGCTCCAAGAGACCTTCGATATTGAAACGGTACGCAACGACGACAAGTGTTTTTTGTTATTTTTTGCACGACTTCTCTGCTTCTTCAACGTGTAATTTCCGTCTTTTACAATTCGACTAGCTTATCCCATGCCATGCAAGACGCTATGTCTTGGAGAAGATGGGTTTTGAAGATCATGAAAGAATGGAGACAAAGATAATTCAACTAAGGACCCATCATGGTTATGATTTTGCTGTAAATCTATACAATTCTGTGAACTCATCCAATTTTGGTTGCCTGAATTGGGAAGCCCTTTGCAAGGCGTATGATTTTCATGAGGGTATGCTTCTCACCTTCGATCTTGGTGATCCTGACATCGACGAAAATGATATGACCATTTGGGTCCTTGTTGACACGCTTCCAGTTCTACCGCTGTGTGAGTTTCTTAAACATATTTACTAAGTAATTTATATTGTTTATTTCAAAATATTTGACAGCTTATTTCCATTGACAGCTTATTTTCATTCTTCAAAAAATGTACGGAAAATGGTAGACAGAACCTACTACTACAATGATGAAGCACAATTAACTTATAAGGAGCAAGATGGTCTTATCGCATTTTTTACTAATCTTGAGAATTACAATAGCTATTATCAAACTCCTCCACATTATGGTCAATACATGCCACTAGTGCACGTGTTGAACTACGGTAACATCAATGGAGATATCATGGTAAGATTTTCTACTATTACGACATCCGTGCATCTTTTGCATAAATTCTTCTAAAACTAAACTATATTGCTAACTACAAAGTTATTACTATGTTTTTGAACAGAAAATCCCGATGGATTGTGTGCCTCATCTGATGTTGCCGAGAGGTCGCGTTAATGTTATGAGCTTACGGCCACCACGGCCAGGTCAGCCGCAGTATCCACATCACTCCTGTCCATACCGGATTTCTATAAGCGAGGAAGCCATGATAATAAATGATTTCAAAAAATGTTTGAACCATCGTAGAGAGCTACTTGGAAGCAACACTGTGCGTAGGCCAAGACTTGGAGACAGGATGATCTCCGTTCTTTATTATGGAGAGTCAATTTTCCTTAATGGAGAGTCAATGCCTATCTTGTTTTATGATATTTTACCTAAGAGAGGGTAGAGTAGGTCCTATGAGAGGAGTAGGTCGTAGCTAGAATGTGTTATTATGTGCTACAATGTGTTAGAGTTGATGATGATGAGGAGGAGTTATGATTATGACTAGTGACCAACTTGTTATATGATGTCTCATTGACGAACATTGTTTGGTGGTGATGACAAGTGGTAATGAATATGCTATTTAAACAGACTAGTTCATGATGAGTTGTTATTGTATAAAAGATATATCTGTTTAAACATGTACAGCGCCAAAATGCTAAAAAAAAACATAAATGTTAGCAGTAGCGCTGGCCTAAAAACGCGCTACTAGTACTTGAACTTACCAGTAGCGCTGGCCTAAAAACGCGCTACTGCTACAAAATAGCTGTAGCGCCGTAGCAGTAGCGCTGGTGCCCGCGCTACTGGTAGCACAAAAACCAGCGCTACTGGTAAGCTTTTCTCTAGTAGTGTGAATTACTGTACAGAAAGGTTTGAGTTACTTATATATCAGTGTAGTGTAAAACCGTGAGTTAAATATTGCTCTGAAAGAGCAGCAATATCCAAACATGACTATGCCCCCAAAGGCCCAGACAAAATGAATCAAGCTTTAGCAAGTAGGAAGCTATCTATTCCAAGGGAGCAGGGAAATATGAGATTCATGATAAGAAGTTAGACTAAATATGCAAAGCATTGGGGAAAGGTATTTACAACACAAGCAGACTAGTAGTAAAGGAATAACCTAGCATTTCTGGCTATTCTTGTATAGGGACATGTTTTGATTCACAAAATTCAGGAGAGAGAGAGAGAGAGAGAGAGAGAGAGAGAGAGAGAGAGATGATGATGATGATGAGAGAAATACAAACATCATAGAAGATAAAGAAAAGTTAAGACAGATTTTTCTCTTTCTCTTTTTCTGGGAGGACTGTACTAACACATTGAAATTTTCACAAGTGTGGGCCTTCGGAGGCTGAGAAATTAACGAGAGCGCCCTTATTCTGATACTGAACATACATTGGTCCCCAAACCCCAGTAGAAGACAAATACTCAGCATATCAGACAGGGTTATACGTACTGTTACCTTTACACACTCCAATATTGTCACCCTGTGCCTCTGTACGGCTTGTGCATCTACTGTAATGGCCCTCATAAGTATGTTCAGAGCAACATATCTGAAAGAAAAAATAGATGAACAGTGAAAAATTTACCCCAGAACGGAACAGATGATAAACATTTTTGTTGATATAATTGTTTGGAGAAAAAATAGAGACACAATTGTTTGATGTATCATCACCAGAAAACAATTATAGCTGAAGCTACAGTTATAAACTAAAGCTGCAAGTTCAATGTACTTCCCTATTACAACTAGCAGGTAAAAGAGAGAATAGAGTCTTCACAGACACCTTATTTTACAGAAAAAAATAAGCAATCAAGATCAAAATAAATACAAAATTAACCTTATATTGTTATCGCGGTTTGACAAGAATCTACCCAGAATATTAATAGCCAGGACACGTAGACCGCTAGTAGCTTCAATACCCATTATAGTCTCAACACATTCATATAAGATGGCATTTCCAGCATTCTTGTTTGACTCAGTTTTTGTTGCGACCTGGAAAAAAATACCACGGTTATTTTTCCAATGTAAAATGCAAACAAGTGCCGATTACCAAAAGAAATGCACATTGTGGTAAATTTTCAGTAAATAGGGAAGAAAAATTAATCTTTCATGGGTCTTCTAATTCAACACACATGCAGCACTACCCCAAGCTGGAACCAAAGAAGAACAGTATAGAGCAAGTCAGTAATTAACACAACGTGAACTACATGAGTAATGGGTTAAGTATGCAAAAAATGTTCTTCAGACCAAAAAAAAGAGCAAAACTGAGCTCACGGTGTTGCATAACATTACAATATTATAAGCCTATCCCCTGACTGGAAGAAGGTCAACAAGAGATATGTCAGAATTCACTGCAGATTTGTTGTAGGATTATTAGCTTGGTTCTTTACGTGCTCCCATTGTGTTTCGAGTTGCTGGGTTCAATTACTTGTGTGATGTAACAATAAAGTTCAGCAAGGTTTTTCTTTCATCTCACGCTGCTAAGTTGCTCGAGTCTAGAAGTTCATGACTGCGTTCTAAGCTTGTCAGTGTGTTTTAATTTAGAACAATTTGGTTTGGCGTGTGCAGTTTCTTTCCTCATCTAGGCGACACTTGAGCGTCGTAGGCGCAGCCTAGGCGACCGTACATTTTTTACTACCAGGGATGTATTTTGGGTATTATATGTGTATGCCACTAATTATAACATGTAAATGAGTAAACTACCAGCTGCTACCATTGGAATATGGCTCATTTGTCCTGCAAGTGCAATATGGATGATTTCTTGCTGGAATGGACAATTTCTTGCTTGCCCTACCTAGACTACTGCTTATGCCCTAGGCAAGGCGTTTGGCCGTTGCCTAGCACCTAAGCGTGAGTAAGCGCCACCTAGGCATCGCCTTTTCCAACGGAGCCTCAATCTGCTTCTCTTTACTCTCTCAAGACTTTGCCAATTGTCATGATTTATTATTGCACTTTCAAGCAGATATTGTTATCTGGCGCTTTCCACTATTGTGATTTGAACAGTTAAAATATATGTTTCCCCACATTGTAGCTCGGTTGCCTAAGATCACTTAACTTACTGATGTTGCATATCATCTTAAAAAGAATACATAGTTAACCATTGCCAATACAGATTAAGGAACCAGATAAAACTAGAACTAAAAAATAACTCAAGCAATAGGAATTGATCAAATCATCATGCTTTGCACGGACAACAATAAATGACAGTATTGTGCATGTGTATGCGAAACCAAAGACGACAGGTATTAAGCAATCACCTGAGCGAGAATATCATTCATATAGTCACTGCAATCTGCGTCACCTTGACCCAACATACGCATAAGTTTAAGAACCCGGATATGCAAGAAAGGATCAGAAATGCCAGCAACATCATACTCAGGAGCATATGAACTATTGGAGACATCTCTAAGTATTCGGACCAGACCTTCGATGCAGTTCTGCAATGAAATATTGAGTTAGAGGGTAGGTCGTGTGTCAGGTAATGTCATTTAAAACTTGTAAAGTACTCAGTTAAATGCTACTAGAAAACAAAAGATGATTTATTGATGATCTTGGGAGATAATATATGGACGCAATTGGAGTAATTTGAAACATAAGATGTAGACTGCAGGTCAAAGAATATTTTCTATTATGAAACATTGCAGCTTGAATTCTTGACCGCTATGGCGCTACAAGGTGTAAAACTTTCTACCAATAAACTTCACTATCATAAATAGTTGAGATGTTACATTAACACATGATGGGCTACAACTATAAATATAATTATCGATCATTGTCGTAATCCAGTTATTGTCAAAACAGACCTTGGGACCTCAGGTGTAACATACAAAAAAATGCCATTACCTTTCTCAGGTACTCCAGTGCATCTTTGCTGGCTTTACACAATTCAGTGCAGAGCTGAACTGCAGATATCAAAACCCCATGGTGTTTTTCCTTCAGTAATGATGCAGCGAGACCCATGAAGTTTTCCGCCAAATCTGGGACTTTTCTTACAATCCTTACAGAGCACAGAGCAGCCTAATAAACAGAGACAAGAATATCATGAATAATACCTCCATACAACTCATGATTTAAAAAAGAACCCAAGAAAGTATTGTGTCGATGGTGTAGAAGTGTGAAGCAAAAATGAATAACTGCCGAGTAAAAAAATTAAAATATTATCAAAAATAGCGATTGGCCAAGATGCCCTCATTTTGTTGCAGAACAAAGCACCCAGATTTATATTTACTATTTGTGTACTTGACAATCCAAAGTGAATGGCTTCGATAGCAATGTGCAGCTTCTTAATCAACCTAGGTTTCACCCCAAATCTTAACATACAAACAATTCATCGGGAAGATTCCTCTAGGTTTCACCCCAAATTAAAAATATTATCAAAAACAATGATGGGCCAAGATGCACTCATTTTGTTGCAGAACAAAGCACCTGGATCTATTTGTGTATATGACAATCCATAGTGAATGACTTCCATGGTAATGTGCAGTTTCTTAAGCAACCTAGGTCGCACATTTATCCCAAACCTTGACATACCGACAATTCCTCGGGAAGATGCTTATTTTGGACATGCTCTAGCTCTACTGGATGAGTGGATTCACTGACTACAAACTGAATTGCAGTACAAAAATAAGCACCTTCTTCTTTGTATTAGCATCCCTGCTTCGCATCAGCCTCTCCACTTCAGGCGCCAGATCCCGGGCCATCTCAGCAGAGCAGATGTTCCCAAGCGCGCACAGCGCGAGCCCCACGATGAACTGGTTCGAGTGGTTGAGATCCCTGCCCCCAAATCAAGCACTAGCATTACTCAAAACTCAGCACGGCGTCAACAGAAGCAAACACTGTGCAGCAGCAGCAGGGAGGAGACAGGGGTGGGGTGGGGGTGAGCCCTACTGCTTGAGCGAGTTGGTGACGAGCATGAGGACCTCCTGGCGCTCGTCGAGCAGCAGCATGAGGCCGAGGTAGCCGATCCGCTTCTCGGGGTATCCGGCGGCGGCGATGAGCTTGAGGCACTCCATCTGGCCGAAGTGGGTCGGGTAGCCGAGCATGTGGATGAACATGAGCTTGGCCATGTTGCGGTGCCGCAGGTCCTGCCCGTCCCCGCTGATCGCCGCCCGTATCGCCGCGCACTCCCGCCGCACCACCGCCCGCTCCTCCGCCGCCGTCTTGCACGCGCGTATCGCCCGTATCATGTCCCTGCGGGGAGGAAAGAAGCTCGGCCGGTCAGAGCAAGCAAGCAAGCAGGCGCGATTCGCGGCATTGCCGCGGCGGATCGGGGGGGAATTCCGGGGTCCGGGGCTCACCGGAGGCGGGTGCCGGAGGAGAAGGGGTTGAGGGCCATGTCCGAGGCGAAGTCCTCGACGATCTTCTCGACGGTATCCAGCTTGGGATCCCGGGGAGCGCGCGCGAGCGCGCGCCGGGGGCGTGGGGGTGGGGGTGGGAGCTCGCGGGATCTGGCGGCCGGGGTGGTTGGGGCGGGAAGGAAGCACGCAGGCAGCGGGGAGGAGGAGGACGGAGGGTGGATCTGGAGGAGTGGAAATGGTGGCGACGGTGGTGGGGAGAACTGCGAATTGCCCCCTGAGTTGTTCCGTATTTCGAAACTTTGGTCCCGTTTGGATAAAATATGCCAAATTGGAAGCTCAAACATAAAATTCGGTGAAATCCGTATGAGAACGTTTGTTTATTTATGTGATGAATTTCGAGAGCAGGTAAAAAATGAATCTCCTTATGAAAATTAACTAGGTATACACATGTTTATTTCCCGCAAAAAAGGTATAAATAAGGATAAGTTTCATGTATTAATTGTGAATGATTATTTTAGGCGCTTCTTCTTTTTTGCTTTCCCAAGGAAAAAATACCCGCCCCTAACATGAAACCGAATTTTAAGATAAAATGAATTCATCCTTTTTAAATATTTTATTGAATTCATTTGGTTATATTATATCTACTATTTAAAAAAACAATAGCGTTATTTTTCCCCGCAGAGTGCTTCGTCCAACCTTACCTATGGTTCCACTCTTACTCTTCATGTTTTGATTTTCTTCCCCTCCTATTTTTGGTTTTTTCACCGGTTTTCCTTGAAATTCGTCTTAATTGTCCCATCTTTTTATTGATTTATGAAATAAAATTATGTTTTCTTCCGTAAGCAATGAGTTCTTACCAAATTGGTAGTTCTTATTTAGGTGGGTAGATCATGTATAGTATTTTATTCTTCCTTATTTTTTGTTCTTCTTCTTTCTTTGTTGGGCTTACCTCAAGCCTACTAGGTTCTTTTAGACCTTGGTACCCTGGCTCTTTATTTTTTTAATAAAAATTGCAATGGGGTTTTACCCTACTGGTTATAGTCTAAAAATGTATAGTATTTTACTAATATTTATTTATACAATCATATTAATATGGACAAGTAAATCATACCCCCAATGTATTGGAATATTTATACCTCATTGCAACGCACGGGCAATCATCTAGTAATGATATAATATAGGGTAGGTATCTCATGCTTTCAGGGTGTACATTAAGGTTGAAAGTGGATGACGAGCCTAACTCAACCATTGAGTTTTCGAGCCGGGACAATAGGCACGGCCGACCACGATTATGTCTAGGTTTGTCTCGTTTATTACCTAAACTTTAGCTTGCCTTACTTAGAGAAAAAAAATCTAATAATTTGTCCCTAGTAATTTTGAGGAGATAAGGGAGCTGTAATATTAAGGAAAGATCGAACCAAACAAATGGGTTTTTTCTTAAGTATCGACCTTGAGAAAAAAAATAGGGAGAGAGAGTTGTATTAATGTTCAAGTTTTTGGAACCATGTGGATCTTTTGCGACTTATATGACAAATTTGATGTGTATTTATACGTACATAAAAATGAATCAACGGCTTTCTCTTTTGGCTTTTTGCGTATACTAAAACCTGGAAACCGTCGTCTTATTTCACTTATTCAACCGCTTTGATTTGCTATGTGAGTATGAATGTGGATGGTATTCAAGTTATTATCGTTGATTCAGGGGCGGGGAAGTGGGAGGAGGAGGGCGCGCAAGGGAAAGTTTACACAAGGCAACTCAATGTTACAGCACATGGATGTTAGAGGGTGGTCGTAGCCAACACTGTTGAATGCGTACAGCTCCGTCCCTGTTTCGTATCTCAATACCCAGCACCTATTTTTTCAGAAATCCGAATGAAGTCTATTTTAAACCATGATTTCATAGCACCGGGTGGAATCAAATCCTAACATCTCAATCCCTGAAATTGATACCTTGTACTTATCGATCCCGATCAATCCCAACCATGGATCCGCTTAGATCAATTTGGCACGTCAGGAAATTGACAATCCTGGTAGGGATCACCCTCTACGCTCTGGCTACACAGGTCCACTTGTCATATATATATTTTTCTCCTTCAATCTCCCCCAAGAACTACGACATCACTTGTACGGGTTGGGTCCAGTCGTGGACGTACGACTGCCTGTGCCATGAACCCCCCGGTGACGGTGTCTCGGACAATGGGTATCTTGCCACGTAGTCTCCCAGGCAGATGTGACGGGCCGAGGATCCCCATGTTGTTTCAATAGTGGGCCACGTCAAGGCGACCCATGGCCTGTGAAAGGAATGCTCCTGGAGACTTGTCGTGTACTCCAAGATGTTAGAGGTCATCTACAACCCGTTCTCTTTGTGCGTAACCGACTAGGATGTAACCCTATACACTCCCGGTACCTATATAAACTGAGGGGTAGGGCACGTAGAGGACACACAATAATCTCGCGGTTCACATGTACTCTATATTCCATGCAAAAGTAATAAAACACAGGCATGACATAGGGTATTATCTTAGAGGAGAGCCCGAACCTAGGTAAAACTACTAGCTCGGGACCCCCGACCAAGATCTACCGGATTTTACTCCGTCATTGGTGGCCCATACAGGTCCTACTATGTAGTCCGCGATGATTCGATGTGGATCCAGCTCGGCCAGTAGATCGGCGCTAGCATAACTTTCATGCCGAGCCAAGTCTTTGTCTTCGGTAGCATTGCCTTCTCCGCAGATTCGGTCGACCATCTAGGTCACGTCGAAACCTATGCCCCAGGCCGAATCGTCAGATTTAGTGGCCTGGAATATACCACGGACTCCCGTGGGAGACTGGCCTTCACGAGCTGGGTGTCAGACTAGACAAAGAACCATCATGAGGCACTCGTCTCGACTTTGATGTCAGACTGAACATAGGACAAATACGAAAATAACTCATCGGGCCTGTTGGGAATCGTAGCATAATTTTAAAATTTTCCTACGCTCACCAAGATGCATCTATGGAGTATACTAACAACGAGGGGAAAGGAGTGCATCTACATACCCTTGTAGATCGCGAGCGGAAGCGTTCCAATGAACGTGGATGACGGAGTCGTACTCGCCGTGATCCAAATCACCGATGACCGAGTGCCGAACGGACGGCACCTCCGCGTTCAACACACGTACGGAGCAGACCTGATATAAATATTCCCAAGAGCGTAGGAAAATCTTGGTGAGCGTAGAAGATGTGATGAATGATATATGTGATGTATGAGATTGATCATATTCTTGTAATAGGAATCACGACTTGCATGTCGATGAGTATGACAACCGGCAGGAGCCATAGGAGTTGTCTTTATTATTTTGCATGACCTGCGTGTCATTGAATAACGCCATGTAAATTACTTTACTTTGTTGCTAAACGCGTTAGCCATAGAAGTAGAAGTAATCGTTGGCGTGACGACTTCATGAAGACACAATGATGGAGATCATGATGATGGAGATCATGGTGTCATGCCGGTGACGAAGATGATCATGGTGCCCCGAAGATGGAGATCAAAGGAGCATAATGATATTGGCCATATCATGTCACTATTTGATTGCATGTGATGTTTATCATGTTTTTGCATCTTATTTGCTTAGAACGACGGTAGTAAGTAAGATGATCCCTTATAATAATTTCAAGAAAGTGTTCACCCTAACTGTGCACCGTTGCGAAGGTTCGTTGTTTCGAAGCACCACATGATGATCGGGTGTGATAGATTCTAACGTTCGAATACAACGGGTGTTGACGAGCCTAGCATGTACAGACATGGCCTCAGAACACACGCAATACACTTAGGTTGACTTGACGAGCCTAGCATGTACAGACATGGCCTCGGAACACGGAGGACCGAAAGGTCGAGCATGAGTCGTATAGAAGATACGATCAACATGAAGATGTTCACCGATCTTGACTAGTCTGTCTCACGTGATGATCGGACACGGCCTAGTTAAACTCGGATCATGTTTCACTTAGATGACTAGAGGGATGTCTATCTGAGTGGGAGTTCATTAAATAATTTGATTAGATGAACTCAATTATCATGAACTTAGTCTAAAATCTTTACACTATGTATTGTAGATCAAATGGCCAACGTTGTCCTCAATTTCAACGCGTTCCTAGAGAAAACCAAGCTGAAAGATGATGGCAGCAACTATACGGACTGGGTCCGGAACCTGAGGCTCATCCTCATAGTAGCCAAGAAAGATTATGTCTTAGAAGCACCGCTAGGTGATGCACCAATCCCACAGAACCAAGACGTTATGAACGCTTGGCAATCACGTGCTGATGATTACTCCCTCGTTCAGTGCGGCATGCTTTACAGCTTAGAACCGGGTCTCCAAAAGCGTTTTGAGAAACATGGAGCATATGAGATGTTCGAGGAGCTGAAACTGGTTTTTCAAGCTCATGCCCGGGTCGAGAGATATGATGTCTCCGACAAGTTCTTCACCTGTAAAATGGAGGAGAACAGTTCTGTTAGTGAGCACATACTCAGAATGTCTGGTTTGCACAACCGCTTGTCTCAGCTGGGAGTTAATCTCCCGGATGACGCGGTCATTGACAGAATCCTCCAGTCGCTTCCACCAAGCTACAAGAGCTTTCTGATGAACTACAATATGCAGGGGATGGAAAAGACCATTCCCGAGGTATATTCAATGCTGAAATCAGCGGAAGGGGAGATCAGAAAATAACATCAAGTGTTGATGGTGAATAAAACCACTAAGTTCAAGAAGGGCAATGGTAAGAAGAACTTCAAGAAGGACGACAAGGGAGTTGCCGCGCCCGGTAAACTAGTTACTGGGAAGAAGTCGAAGCATGGACCCAAGCCCGAGACTGAGTGCTTTTATTGCAAGGGAAATGGTCACTGGAAGCGGAACTGCCCCAAATATCTAGCGGACAAGAAGAAGGCCGGCAACACCCAAGGTATATGTGATATACAAGTAATTGATGTGTACCTTACCAGTACTCGTAGTAGCTCCTGTGTATTTGATACCGGTGCGGTTGCTCATATTTGTAACTCAAAGCAGGAACTACGAAATAAACGAAGACTGGCAAAGGACGAGGTGACGATGCGCGTTGGGAATGGTTCCAAGGTCGATGTGATCGCCGTCGGCACGCTACCTCTGCATCTACCCACGGGATTAGTTTTAAACCTCAATAATTGTTATTTAGTGCCAGCTTTGAGCATGAACATTGTGTCTGGATCTCGTTTAATTCGAGATGGCTACTCATTTAAATCCGAGAATAATGGTTGTTCTATTTATTTGAGAGATATGTTTTATGGTCATGCCCCGCTGGTCAATGGTTTATTTTTGATGAATCTCGAACGTGATGTTACACATGTTCATAGTGTGAATACCAAAAGATGTAAAGTTGATAACGATAGTCCCACATACTTGTGGCACTGCCGCCTTGGTCACATTGGTGTCAAGCGCATGAAGAAGCTCCATGCAGATGGACTTTTGGAGTCTCTTGATTACGAATCATTTGACACGTGCGAACCATGCCTCATGGGTAAGATGACCAAGACTCCGTTCTCCGGAACAATGGAGCGAGCAACCAACTTATTGGAAATCATACATACCGATGTGTGTCGTCCAATGAGTGTTGAGGCTCGCGGAGGATATCGTTATGTTCTCACTCTCACTGATGATTTAAGTAGATATGGATATGTCTACCTGATGAAACACAAGTCTGAAACCTTAGAAAAGTTCAAAGAATTTCAGAGTGAGGTTGAGAATCAACGTGACAGGAGAATAAAATTCCTACGATCAGATCGTGGTGGAGAATATTTAAGTCACGAGTTTGGTGCACACTTAAGGAAATGTGGAATAGTTTCACAACTCACGCCGCCTGGAACACCTCAGAGAAATGGTGTGTCCGAACGTCGTAATCGCACTCTATTGGATATGGTGCGATCTATGATGTCTCTTACCGATTTACCGCTCTCATTTTGGGGCTATGCTTTAGAGACTGCCGCATTCACTTTAAATAGGGCTCCGTCGAAATCCGTTGAGACGACACCGTATGAATTATGGTTTGGGAAGAAACCTAAGCTGTCGTTTCTAAAAGTTTGGGGATGCGATGCTTATGTCAAGAAACTTCAACCTGAAAAGCTCGAACCCAAGTCGGAAAAATGCGTCTTCATAGGATACCCTAAGGAAACTATTGGGTATACCTTCTACCTCAGATCCGAAGGCAAGATCTTCGTTGCCAAGAACGGGTCCTTTCTGGAGAAGGAGTTTCTCTCGAAAGAATTGAGTGGGAGGAAAGTGGAACTTGATGAGGTGATAGTCACCGCTTCCGAACCGGAAAGTAGCGCAGCGCGGGAAAATGTTCCTGTGGTGCCTACACCGACGGGGGAGGAAGTTAATGATGATGATCATGAAGCTTCAGATCAAGTTACTGAACTTCGTAGGTCCACAAGGACATGTTCCGCACCAGAGTGGTACGGCAACCCTGTGCTGGAAATCATGTTGTTGGACAACGGTGAACCTTCGAACTATGAAGAAGCGATGGCGGGCCCGGATTCCGACAAATGGCTAGCAGCCATGAAATCCGAGATAGAATCCATGTATGAAAACAAAGTATGGACTTTGACTGACTTGCCCGATGAGCGGCGAGCCATAGAAAACAAATGGATCTTTAAGAAGAAGACGGACGCGGATGGTAATGTGACCATCTACAAAGCTCGACTTGTCGCTAAGGGTTATCGACAAGTTCAAGGGGTTGACTACGATGAGACTTTCTCACCCGTAGCGAAGCTGAAGTCCGTCCGAATCATGTTAGCAATTGCCGCATACTATGATTATGAGATATGGCAGATGGACGTCAAAACGGCATTCCTTAACGGCTTCCTTAAGGAAGAGTTGTATATGATGCAGCCGGAAGGTTTTGTCGATCCTAAGAATGCTAACAAAGTGTGCAAGCTCCAGCGCTCAATCTATGGGCTGGTGCAAGCATCTCGGAGTTGGAACATTCGCTTTGATGAGATGATCAAAGCGTTTGGGTTTACACAGACTTATGGAGAAGCCTGTGTTTACAAGAAAGTGAGTGGGAGCTCTGTAGCATTTCTCATATTATATGTGGATGACATACTATTGATGGGAAATGATATAGAATTCTTGGAAAGTATAAAGGCCTATTTGAATAAGTGTTTTTCAATGAAGGACCTTGGAGAAGCTGCTTATATATTAGGCATCAAAATCTATAGAGATAGATCAAGACGCCTCATTGGTGTTTCACAGAGTAAATACCTTGACAAGATATTGAAGAAGTTCAGTATGGATCAGTCCAAGAAGGGGTTCTTGCCTGTATTGCAAGGTGTGCAATTGAGCACGGCTCAATGCCCGACCACGGCAGAAGATATAGAAGAGATGAGCGTCATCCCCTATGCCTCGGCCATAGGGTCTATTATGTATGCCATGTTGTGTACCAGACCTGATGTAAACCTTGCCGTAAGTTTGGTAGGAAGGTACCAAAGTAATCCCGGCAAGGAACACTGGACAGCGGTCAAGAATATCCTAAAGTACCTGAAGAGGACTAAGGATATGTTTCTCGTTTATGGAGGTGACGAAGAGCTCGTCGTAAAGGGTTACGTCGACGCTAGCTTCGACACAGATCTGGATGACTCGAAGTCACAGACTGGATACGTGTATATTTTGAATGGAGGAGCAGTAAGCTGGTGCAGTTGCAAGCAAAGCGTCGTGGCGGGATCTACATGTGAAGCGGAGTACATGGCAGCCTCGGAGGCAGCACAGGAAGCAGTCTGGATGAAGGAGTTCATTACCGACCTAGGGGTGATTCCCAATGCGTCGGGCCCAATGACTCTCTTCTGTGACAACACTGGAGCTATTGCCCTTGCGAAGGAGCCCAGGTTTCACAGGAAGACCAGGAATATCAAGCGTCGCTTCAACTCCATTCGTGAAAGTGTTCAAAATGGAGACATAGATATTTGTAAAGTACACACGGACCTGAATGTAGCAGATCCGTTGACTAAACCTCTCCCTAGGGCAAAACATGATCAACACCAGGACGCAATGGGTGTTTGATTCATCACAATGTAACTAGATTATTGACTCTAGTGCAAGTGGGAGACTGTTGGAAATATGCCCTAGAGGCAATAATAAATGGTTATTATTATATTTCTTTGTTCATGGTAATTGTCTATTATTCATGCTATAATTGTATTGTCCGGAAATCGTAATACATGTGTGAATACATAGACCACAACCTGTCCCTAGTAAGCCTCTAGTTGACTAGCTCGTTGATCAACAGATAGTCATGGTTTCCTGACTATGGACATTGGATGTCATTGATAACGGGATCACATCATTAGGAGAATGATGTGATGGACAAGACCCAATCTTAAGCATAGCATAAAAGATCGTGTAGTTTCGTTTCCTAGAGCTTTTCCAATGTCAAGTATCTTTTCCTTAGACCATGAGATCATGCAACTCCCGGATACCGTAGGAGTGCTTTGGGTGTGCCAAACGTCACAACGTAACTGGGTGACTATAAAGGTGCGTTACGGGTATCTTCGAAAGTGTCTGTTGGGTTGGCACGGATCGAGACTGGGATTTGTCACTCCGTGTGACGGAGAGGTATCTCTGGGCCCACTCGGTAATGCATCATCATAATGAGCTCAATGTGACTAAGGCGTTAGTCACAGGATCATGCATTGCGGTACGAGTAAAGAGACTTGCCGGTAACGAGATTGAACAAGGTATTGGGATACCGACGATCGAATCTCGGGCAAGTAACATACCGATTGACAAAGGGAATTGCATACGGATTGATTGAATCCTCGACACCGTGGTTCATCCGATGAGATCATCGTGGAACATGTGGGAGCCAACATGGGTATCCAGATCCCACTGTTGGTTATTGACCGGAGAGGCGTCTCGGTCATGTCTGCATGTCTCCCGAACCCGTAGGGTCTACACAATTAAGGTCCGGTGACGCTAGGGTTGTAGAGATATATGTATGCGGAAACCCGAAAGTTGTTCGGAGTCCCGGATGATATCTCGGACGTCACGAGAGGTTCCGGAATGGTCCGGAGGTGAAGAATTATATATAGGAAGTCAAGTTTCGGCCACCGGGAAAGTTTCGGGGGTTACCGGTATTGTACCGGGACCACCGGAAGGGTCCCGGGGGTCCACCGGGTGGGGCCACCTGTCCCGGAAGGCCCCGTGGGCTGAAAGTGGAAGGGAACCAGCCCTTAGTGGGCTGGGGCGCCCCCCTTGGGCCTCCCCCCATGCGCCTAGGGTTGGGAACCCTAGGGTGGGGGGCTTCCCACTTGCCTTGGGGGCAAGGCACCCCTTTCCACCCCTTGGCCGCCGCCCCCCCAACCGTAGATGGGTTTTGGCCGCCCCCCCCCCTCCCAAGGGGGCCTATATAAAAGGGGGGAGGGAGGGCAGCAACCTACAGCCTTGGGCGCCTCCCTCCTCCCCTGCAACACCTCTCTCTCTCTCTCGCAGAAGCTTGGCAAAGCCCTGCCGAGACCCGCTACATCCACCACCACGCCGTCGTGCTGCTGGATCTCCATCAACCTCTCCTTCCCCCTTGCTGGATCAAGAAGGAGGAGACGTCGCTGCACCGTACGTGTGTTGAACGTGGAGGTGCCGTCCGTTCGGCACTCGGTCATCGGTGATTTGGATCACGGCGAGTACGACTCCGTCATCCACGTTCATTGGAACGCTTCCGCTCGCGATCTACAAGGGTATGTAGATGCACTCCTTTCCCCTCGTTGCTAGTAGACTCCATAGATGCATCTTGGTGAGCGTAGGAAAATTTTAAAATTATGCTACGATTCCCAACAGTATTAGGATTTCCGGATAACACAGTTATAGCATGAACAATAGACAATTATCATGAACAAAGAAATATAATAATAACCATTTATTATTGCCTCTAGGGCATATTTCCAATAGGGCCTGACCATATGAGTCAGGATGTGATGGCACCCCTCGAGGCCCGGACGTTGGATCTGGCAAAAAGTCAAGAACCCATATCCATGATAGATTGGATCTTGAGGTTTCCTCTCACCCTGACGTCATGTCGGGCCCAAGAGGAGCGCGAGAGAGCTCTTCTGGGTTGATGTTCGATCAAGTCCAGGAACTAGCGAACTTCGGTGACCTGATGCCAGATTGGATCTGGGAGTTGCCGGCTGAGGTCAGAATTTTTAGCCAACCCGTCACCCATCTAACAGACTGCATAAACATCTCTAACAGACCGGAACCAAGATTACAACATAACCAAACTGCAATTCAACATCTCTAACACTCCAGCTCCACTGCTTCTCGCTTAAGCTTTGCCATACTGACCATGGCTAGTGCCATCTATCTTGGCGCACCAAGTGGTGAAAGTGTGCTCGCGGCTAAGGTCTACGCCTTCGTCGGGGAGAAATTCATCAACCAAGTCTTGGGCCACGGTCGATGACCTCTTTCGGATGCATAGTCATAGGAAAAAACCAATGGTGACACACTCTTTTGGAGAGTTTGGAGGCGGCAGTGAATGGGCATTCTCATCGTAGGAGATTGGCTTCCATGGCTGCAAAGGAGGTGCCGGAACAAAGACAGTGAGCACCTTTGGCACACCCCTAGGGCCGCGTAGCCGCGCGGTGATAGACAGCACCCATCTGTCAATAGCCGGGAGCATGTCGATGAGCTTGCCGTCAACACCGGCGAGTACTAGGTTGACGATGTCCGAGTCGCAAGCCTCTTCTGGGAGCCCCTCCAAACTGAGTGTCATCTTGTACTCTAGTTTCCCCAGCGTACCATGCGAGAACCTTGACCAACATTGAAAACCAATTCTACTGCCACCGCAATGCAGCTGCTTCGACACGTGCACCACACGAGTGCAATCCTCCTTTGAGTCGAAGCACACGAAAAAGTGAAATGGTGGGCAAACCACCTCCACCTTCGTGGCCACCCCTCGGACAACATAATAAGACTCCATCGCTGCCGCCAGTACCTCCGGCGTCACCACGCTCTGCAGGTGTCCAAGGATGGCGGCATACAAGGCACGCCCGCAGAAACCCTGCTCGAGCGCCGCCATGCCAACTGTGTGAGCGATGACAACGCGGTCGCGCTCGGGCCGCATCTTTGGCTCGCCGCTCTGCCACACCTCTTGAGGGAAGACATGCGAGTCCGGGATGCAAGACCATCCCACTGCGGACGCCGAGGACCTCCCTCGAACGACAGCGCCTACACTACCTACCTCGAGTGACGTCGGCGCGGCTACCCAGTGCCACACTCTCCTTGCTCTGCTCCCACTCACGTCTGCCACACTCCTTTTTTTTAAGGAACACAGGAATGCATTCCATTACATACCAATATTAGGCAAATCGCCCATTACATAATTCAGTACAAAGTCTGGGAGTTGACCCAACCAGGTTTCACACATTTCAGCTCCCAAGTTAACTCCATACGCAGCTAAAACATGTGCCACTCTGTTACAAGCCCGAGGGCAAGACACAACCCTAGCAGAGGAAAACTCCACACTCAGTTGAAACGTAATACTCCTAATAATAGCTCCTAAGTTCGCCAAATCATACTCATTAGAATTCACTGCCCTCCAAAGCTGTGTGGAATCAGTTTCAAACAACACCTTGTCGCAGCCCATATGAGCAGCCATTTTTATGGCATACAACAAGGCCAAAGCTTCAGCATGCAGAGCATCTGAGATGTGTACCAAATTGCCCGCCCCTGCAGCCATCGCCCTACCTTGCTCATCTCTAATGACGAATCCCCAGCCGCCGGAATTGGTGTCCCTGTGGAAAGCTGCATCAGTATTAATCTTGAGAAAGCCACTTGGCGGCCGAGACCAATTATGGTTCAATTGCAGTTTTTGCTCCCTAATAGTCATTTTGCTTTTCATTACACTTGACAAATGATAATTAATAGAAGAACAAACATCATCAGTCGAGATAAGGGCTTCGCCCGTGTTTGCCTTATTGCGAACATGCCACCAACACCAAAGAAGCAAGCAAGTTTTTATTTTCTCCTCCTCCACTAGACTAAGGATTTGCTCTAGGATGCTTACAGGATTTGTAACTTCAGTCAAAAGCACCCTGATGTGCTCCAGGTTTAATCTCCGCCACACCTCCTTGACTTTCTTACACATAAAAAAGCAATGTCCTCCCACTTCATCTAATCTAAAACATACAGGACATCAAGTATCTACCTCCATACCTCTCGTTTGTAACTTCGCCCGTACTGGAAGGTTGTTCGTAGATAATCGCCATAAGAAGTGAAGCACTTTATTCGGGAGGGGAAGCGACCATAGTTTTTGCCAATCAAATTAACCTCGTCCCTCATCTGCACTTGAGGAGGAAGTTAGTCCTGTCCTGGACTCCCGAGCTGCACTTTGTATTGCTACTTTATAGGCAGATTTAACAGAAAAGGTACCTCTCTTGTCAAAGTGCCATGCTATAAAGTTGTCGATGTGTTCTTGAATTGGGATTTGAAGTATGACTCTTACATCTTCTGGAACAAAGGTCTGCTTGACCAAATCCTCATCCCAGCTATTTGTCATAGGATTAATCAACTCACTCACTCTAGTAATTAAATTATTTCCTTTGTGGCTGATTACCTTTCTTGTATTGTTCCTTGGGATCCATGGATCTTCTGCCACACTCCTGCCACAACAACGGCGGTGCGGCAACTTCCGACAAGGGAGCTGCTCGCACTCCAGCCATAAGACACGCCGCCACAACTCGATGTCTTGTTGCCGTCATCGCCGCCGCAAGGTGAATGAGAGGGAGAGCTAGGGATTTGGTTTCGATTTGGGAATGAGGGATTTCAATTCGATCCGGTTATAAAGCTGGATATTTTGCAATATGACCCTCTCATACTAAAACGATAAAATCTTTTTTACAAAACTATCAGCCTTCACCAACGTCACGTGTCCCGCGCGTGACCGTAAGGGCATCTCCAACATTTTGCATGTTAACTTGTTGGTAAAATATGCCATGTCATCAACCACCTTAACATAAAACAACTTCAATGGGTTGTATCTAGTTTGCCGAATAAGATGCGACTAATAAATAAGGTGCTCTCTCATTCTACATTGGAGCTTATGCAAGGGGTGTTGGTTGTACATGTACAACTTTCCTCTCTTTCCTTATTTATTGTATGACACATTATCAAAAATCTTATAATGTAAAGTCTACCAACAATTATCTTACAACCATTGAAGATGCCTTAAAACAGAGAAAACCGAGTGGCTGGCTGGTCCAGATGGCCTATATGACCAAACTGTACCCGCAACGCAAGTTTCGTGACAACGGGTCTTTTGTGTTTGCAAGTATCGTGACTCAAGACAAGTGCACCACACAGAGACCGGTGCCATTTGCTCCTCCGGAATTCTCGTACGTACTAGTTATATTACCGAGAGCCGTAACAAATTCCACGGCCTCGCCCCTCAGCTTCTCCGGTCAAACCACTGGACGCTTCGGTTCCAGTCCATCGGCACCCATCGCCGCTCCCGATCCATCAAATCGCTCCCCATTCCCATCGCCTCTCTCTGCTCTTCCCTGCCCGTGTCGCCACGCCATGGAAGTTCATGTCCCCGCCTCGCCGTCGGCAGAAAGCCAGGAGGAAGACGACCCTATAATCCACGGCGACCACAGCGACGAAGAAGAGCCGCGGGGCGGCCATCGTTCGGATGACGCCCCGAACACCACCCATCCCCAGGAGGAGGGGCTTGAGCACGTTGCAGGCTTTCAGGAGGAGGCGGCCGCCGACGCGAACGGCAACGCCACGCCGCCCAACCTCGTCGCTCCCGCCTGCAGCGTCGCCGTTGCAAGCCTGGTGCCGTTGGTCGACGGCGAGGAGGAAGAAGGCGGCGCGGGCTCGGACATGGGCACGGAGGACGAGGGCGGCTACGACTCCGAATGCGGCGAGTGCGGCGCCAGCTCGCGCGCTACCGGTGCCGTTCGTGCGGCGGCCGCGGCTTCAGGTGCCGCGCGTGCGGGCAGGAGCCGTTCGGCGACGGAGGCGACTGCGGCGCGTGCGGCCAGGGCATGCTCCCGCGGGCCGTGGTGTGCGGCGGCTGCGCGCCTGGCCGCGACGACGTCGACCTGTACGCGGCGTCCGTCGGGTGCATCGTGTGTGGCCGCGGCTTGCCAGCCGGTGCGGACGCTGCACGACGAGGTCGGCGGTGACAACTCCATATGTCATGACGTTCGTTCTAGAATCTGGACTAGATGCATGCCGAACGGCGACGGCAGCTTATCTGCGAGGTTTACGTATACCATATACAAATGGACAACAATTAGTTCACCTGCGTTCACCATGATTTTTTTTCGCGAAAAGTTCATCAAATCTAGTTCATATCAGGCTTCTTGTTCATGATTATGTGCTCGAATCTACTAGTACATGCATGATCAGTAATTCACAGAGTGGATGCACGAATACCGACAAGGCCGAGCGGCGAGGGAGACGTGTGTGTGCACCACCACAATAGGAAAATTTCATTATAACGTTTGGATGCACCAATAATAATGGGAAAATGGCATGATAATTTTTTAAGGACGTGGCTAGAACTCTGTCTCAGTTAAGTGACGTCAGTATAGTTGTGGTGGTATGAGCGGCACAACTAGATGTTGGAATCGGTTGAACAAAATGCTGCAAACGGCTAGCTCCGCCTCTGTTGGTTCTGGTCAACGGAGCTTGCTAGTGTCACTGGCCCTATCGAGCCCGGACGAGATAGGGAGACAGGTGACGCCGGTGTTCGTGCGACATCGGCACCAACACATCGGCGACATGACGGCGTCGACGATAGGCTCAAACGAGCTAGAGATGAGCCCGCACTGTTGTTGTTCGATGCGTGTCCGCACCGGTGACATATTCGTCGGAGATTAGCTGGATGACCGAGATCGAGTAACTGAACCCATGGAGAGAGGCGGGGTCATCGACGTCGGCAAGGGCGAGGGCAAGGGTTGGATCGAGGGACTCCTCTCGATAGCATGGCTTACGCCATCTCTTTGCGTGGGCGGCTCTGGTCGCATTAACGGCTTGAGCTACTACGTCGGCACGGCGGTTCTGGCTGGACGACGGAGGGATTTTGCTCCGGAGAGAGTGTGGGGCCGCCAACGCCGACGAGGGCGAGGATTGGATCGAGGGACTCCTCGGCACGGGCTCCTGCGCCGGCGCGACGGTTCGGGCTTGGACGGCAGGGGGGATTTTCTCGGTAGACGGATCGGAGGGGGAGGAGCGAGGTGTTGGTGAGGTCGTGAGGAGATGGGGCGTGGGACGGGTGTGCCTGGTCGTGGGCTCATGGCTGCTTTTTTAGGTGGGTTTTCTTTTTCTTTTTATCGTGTGTCGAGTTGTGTTGTGCATTTGTTCCGTTCTTTCCCTGGCTGATCCGGATTCGTGCGTGCATTGGTGGCAGATTGCAGCAGCCCAGAGGAGAGGCGAGGGGTTGCTAGGATGGTGGGATGGGGAGGTCGAACGAAAACGATTCCGATCCTGCTTTAATAATAGAGATTTGGTCTTTAGAAATTGATTAAAGATTAGTCATGATTTATTCCTTTCCATATAAAAGTTATCAAATACTATAAAAAAATAGATCCTTTTGGCAGATAAATGTTACCAAATACTTCAGAAATTAATTATAGATCGATCATGATTTATTCCTTTCCATATAAAAGTTACCAAATACTACCGAAAATAGATTGTATTGGCAGATAAAATCGGTTTAAGTAGATCGTGGGTAAAATCCGGTTTAAATGTGTTGGTGGGATAGAAAAATGGTGGGAAAGAATTAACCGGAGTGAGGCGAGACTACCAACTCAGACATTAGGAGTAGAGAGATGAGAGGAAGAGCTAGGGATTTGGTTTCGATTTGGGAACGAGGTACTTCAATTGCGGGTGACCGTAAAACAGAGAAAACCGAGCGGCTGGCTGGTTCAGATGGCATATGTTACCAAACTGTACCGGCAACACAAGCTCTGTGACTACGGGGTTTTTCGGTTTGCAAGTATGGTGACTCAAGTGCACCACGTAGAGACCAGTGCCATTTACTCCTCCGGAATTCTCGTACAGTACGGCCTCCTTTGGTTTATAGGAATCTTATAGGAATTTCATAAGATAGGATTTTCAAAGGAAAAATTCCTATGGAGCCCTTTGGTTTGTAAGAATGGATTCCTATTTCTATGTAGGATAGGGTCCAATCCTTCACATTTCAAAGAAAAAAAAATTAACCTTTCCTATCCTATGAAAATGACATCTCTTTCTTCATAGAATTTGACATGTATGTGATCTCACTTCCTATAAAGTTTCTATTCCTGCAATATTCCTATCCTATCCCATCGCCGCTCCCGGTCCCATCAAATCGATCCCCATTCCCTGCCCGTGTCGCCACGCCATGGAAGTTCATGTCCCCGCCTCGCCGTCGGCAGAAAGCCAGGAGGAAGACGACCCTATAATCCACGGCGACCACAGCGACGAAGAAGAGCTGCGAGGCCGCCATCGTTCCCATGACGCCCCGAACACCACCCAGGAGGGGCTTGAGCACGTTGCAGGCTCTGAGCAGGAGGCAGCCGCCGATGTGAACAGCAACGCCAACCTCACCGCTCCCGCCTCCAGTGCGCCCGCGGCAAGCCTGGTTCCGCTCGCCGTCGACGGCGAGGAGGACGAGGGCGCTGCGGACACGGAGGACGAGGGCGGCTACGACTCCGCCTGCGGCGAGTGCGGCACCAGCTCGCGCGGCTACCGGTGCCGTTCGTGCGGCGGGACGCGCGGCGGCCGCGGCTTCAGGTGCCGCGCGTGCGGTCAGGAGCCGTTCGGCGACGGAGGCGACTGCGGCGCGTGCGGCCAGGGCATGCTCCCGCGGGCCGTGGTGTGCGGCGGCTGCGCGCCTGGCCGCGACGACGTCGACCTGTACGCGGCGTCCGTCGGGTGCGTCGTGTGCGGACGAGGCTTGCCAGCCGGCGCGGATGCCGCACGGCGAGGAAGGAGGTGACAACTCCACATATATCATCATGTTCGTTCTATAGTCTGGACTCGATGCATGCCGGACGGTGACGGCATGGACGGCAACTAATCTGGGAGGTTTACGTACCATGTACAAATGGAACAGTTAGTTCACCAGCGTTCATGAAGTCATGATTCTTGTCCATGATTATGTGTCATTTGTCCATGAATCATTCTTGGGCATGATGTAGTTCACCGACAAGCGGACAAGGCCGAGCGATGAGGGAAACAGGGTGAACCAACAACAATACTACCTCTCTCTCAGTTTACAGGGCGTGGGCGTATCCCTAGGTCGTCAATTTGACCAACCTAATACAAATCATATATTACAAAAAATATATCAATATAAACTTCAGGTGTTCTATTTTCAAACGATATAATTTTTGTGTTATATAGTTTATATTAGGGTGATAAAATTGGCAACCTAGGTATACACGTAGGACTTGTAAACTGAAACGGAGGTAAAACGGTAGTAGGAAATTTTCATAATAATTTTCTGATGCACCAACAATAATGGGAAAATGGCATGATAATTGTTTGATAATGTTAAAACAGTCATGATAAGTCTTAGTCGACTGAGACTTAATGATGCTATACCCATGAGATCTTACATTGAGAAACGTGCAAAAAAAGTCAGTTTTTTCTCTCTCTTGCATGTTATGTCAATTGAGTGAGACTTGATTAAATTTTAGTCAACTCAGACGTAGCCACACCCATCTTACGTGCTTCTTTTGTGAACTTTGTGGCAAATCCACCGTTGCGTACTACAAGCAGTAAAACCCATTCCACTTTGGGCCGGGCGCGAGCTGCGGCGGTCCCGGGGCCGGGGCGAGCTAGCGCGGCGGCGACGAGCGGGCGCCGGGGACAAGGCAGAACGCGGGCGGGGCAAGAGCTGCAGCACGGGAGCGGGGCGGGGCGACACGGGAGCTCGCTCGCCATGTGTTCGACTGAATGCCGACGCGGACATGCATAAAATGCGTCTGCCTCCCGTTGGGCGCACGGGCCGACCCAAACGAAAAAGCGGATATGGACGCGCGGACGAGCGACCCAAACGAACAAAATGCGGACAAAAGCGGTGTCCGTTTGGGTCTCGTCGTTGGAGTTGCTCTTATATCTTTAAATGAATATACTATGGTATACAGTGTGTTCCGGTGATGAGAGCTTTCAAACGAGACCAATGTTGAATATATTTCAACTAGATTTGCAATTCTACTTTTAAACCATGATAAACTTTATGGAATAAAAGATAATAATGTTTTGGACTCTGCAAAAACAATCATGCCGTTTCACTATGGTTCGTTGCGTTCTATATCGTGTCGTAATGTTACATTGTGTATCAATGAGCATGAAACCGATTTGTAGGAGTCTTAAAGCTTGTAAATAACAATAGATTTTATTGTGACAAAAGTTAAATTTTCATTGTGGGCCACCCTCATCCACCGTGCACCATATTTTTTTTCTCATCATCTCTTAGTGTGTCTTTAGCAGTTTCATATGGATATGTAAAAGTGTAGAAGTTTGGGAATAACAACAGCTTATACTCAGTTTCATTTTGGGGCATCATGCATGTTCAAGAGTGCACCATTGTGTCTGGGTCATGAAACAAGTTTAACAAACTATATCATATACTAGTTTTGTGTAGTTCCGTAGAGTTTCACCATGGTTCAGACTTTGAATTTCATGACTCATCGAAACATATTCAGGAGTGGTGTCATTTCTAAGCCTCATCACAAGGAACATAAGTATGGAAGCAAAACATAAATTGGACATTTAGTTCATAAGATAAAACAGATTCGCGGTCAAAGTCACACAATCAGGCAGACAGACGTCCGAAAGAATAGCTGATGGCCTAGCTGTGCAATTTTTCTCATCTCCTAAACAAAAACCAGGCTAGCCCACACAATCCTCCATCTCAATTACTATTCCGTACTGCATTTCCGCAGGCTACATACTACGTAATTTACTTATTCACACGGGTGACGACGTGTGCCTCGGAGGCAAAGATGTAGCCATGTGTCGCCGCTGCCAACTGATAGGTATCGGTGGGGCATGCAGGGTTGCAGCCTAGTGGTATCGGTGTTATTCTCAGCTTCACCTTTGGTCTTGCAGTCCCTGGCAACACAGAATTTCAACGAGAGATTGCTGCTGGAGTGCAGAGCACCATCATGGCTTGTGTTTGCGTCGGCGTGACCACGACCTCGATGAGGCGGCCTGTTCATTAGGCATACATGTCATGTAGCAATTGACCAGGGGCACGCTTTTTAAGTAAATCTCTGCCCTGCAAGAATGGGGCAATGTGCTATGTATGATGATGAAATGATGGTATGCGTGTAGCACTCTTACAGGTGCCTCATGATGAGCACAAGGGCGACCAGGCTGCTCGGCCACTTCAGATCTGATGATCGGTCTAATTCAGTTCTTCACCTCACCTTTTGCTTAAGGAGGTTAGATGGCAGGAAATGACCACCACCTCCTCTCTCAGAATATATAGAGAGTGATATGCGTTAAATAATGCAGAGATCAGCGCACAAATTGCAGATCGGATTATATTATACTGGATGATATGCCCCCCAATTATGAATTCAATACGGTATGTCACCCCACATAGTACAAGAAAACTTGTACTACCACACAGACCAAACTTCCCGTTGCCACCAAGAAAATTTAATTTGGTCTATCATCTAATTCTGGTGATAAAGGAAAACCGAATTCTGCACTCATCAAAAGCCGGCCGCTCGCTAGTGGCCAGTTCCGATCTTACCCGGATCACAAGATCCACGTGGTCTGACTCTTGTGTTACTATCTGCTCTACAGCCGTTTCCGGGAACATCCGTATAAACTCGTCATTTTCAACCCCGTCACACTTGTTATCCCAAGTATAAGCATATCCCGAGAAACCAAGGTCAGCCAGACCGCAGTCAGTCAAGCAGTCTCTAAATCCATCCATTTGCAGCACACTTCTCGGATTTCCGCCTAGTCGTTCTTTTGGAATAAGATCTTGTTGAAGTCGCCCGCACAAAGCCATGGCAAATTTTCTCTCTCTCAAAGAAAAAGCCATGGCAAATTACCCTGGGCTCTAAGTAACGTATAGCATCCCAGGTAACCCTTGGTACCCGCTAGATTTGTTTGCTTGAGAAAGAAAAACAAGATTTTCACGAGAATTCTGAGCAGTATCTTGGATCTCCCAGGAACAGCAAGTCAAAAACCTTTCAGCAGCCAGAGCTGTCTAAGCTCAGAATTATAGAAGTTGACTGAAACCTTTCAGCAGCCAGAGCTGTCTAAGCTCAGAATTATAGAAGTTGACTGAAACCTTTCAGCAGCCAGAGCAAGCTTAGATAGCTCAGAATTACCTTTCGTTGACGGAGGGTGTCCCTGAACACGGCGTACCTGCGCCCCTCCTCGCCGACGGAGTTGTAGGTCTTCCCAAACTTGGCCTTCCAGGCCCCGAAGACCAAGACCAGCAATTGTAGGTCTTCCTCATCGCTCCTCTCCCTGTACGATATCTCCCTGCCCGATACGGTCCACGTAACCGCCGCCGATGCCACCACCACCAACAGCAGTGTTGGCGCCGCCAGGAGAGCCGCCGTGGGGTTCATCATTTTTTTAGGGGAATAACCAGTTTTTATTCATCATCAAAGTCCACATGATATGGGATACAATCGTGGGTCATGGGAATTGTCAAGCCAAACATGGCGTCCCGGCTCTCGACTAAGAGAGAATCTGGCTAAACTGTGAGCTCTGCCCTTTTAGTTTCACTAACAATTGAGCGTCATTTATTTATCCTGAGATGGACCCCCTCGAAAAAAAAACTACTCCATTTGATTTGATGGGAACGTGTTTGGTTGTCATCTCAGTTTTTTCATGCATTGCATACACTTCATAGTTGGGTCTGACTAAGAAAAAACAGGCAAAAAAAACAACATTTACACCTAGTTTTGTTGTCTGCATACACTCTGCCCGTATTAGAGGATATGTTTGGGTACGGTGTTCCGCAGGGGCAATCAAGAGCGTCCACTTCATTGGGAACCATGTTCGGATCAGTGTCTCCGTGCAAGTTGGTATGAGCTAGCTAGTGTCAGTAGATACATACTTTCTCCGTCTCAAAATAAGTGTCTCAACTCTAGTTTAGTACAAAGTTTAGACACTTATTTTGGGACGGAGGGAGTACATGTTGGTTGATTTGTGGCACGCATGTCATTGTCTGGATGAATCACACCGTGCGCGTATACATGCATGAACGAATGCAACAATTGGTGGACTGCAGCCTCGAGAACCTCCGCTGCAATGGCGGCTGGGCAGCAAAGGCGTTCGACTACGTCACAGAGGAAGGCATCGAGACCTGGGAGAGGTATCCCTACGCTGGCGGCGTCTACAGGGGGTCGTGCAACATCAGCGGTAGCCACGAGGCGTTGCTCGTGGGATACGGCACAACTCCAAGCAGTGGCGGAGCCTGCTATTTAAGCCTGGGGGAGGGGGATCCGGCTTGCCTGCTCCCTCTCCATGCTCCCATCCGTGCTCCCACTTCATCCTACGGCTGTTCTTTTTCCTTTTTCTTTTCTAATCTAATCATCTCCCCCCCTGATTTTCAGGGGTGGGGCCGGGCCTTATTTTCTTCCAATCAAATCAAGCCACGTATGCGGGAGCACGGATGGGAGCATGGGAAGGGAGCAGGCAAGTCTCGTCCGGGGGAGGGGGGCACCGCCCCCGAGCAATGCACTAAGCTCCACCGCTGACTCCGAGCGACGACATGCATGATCCGGCCATCAACTATTGGCTGCTCAAGAACTCGTGGGGCGAGTCGTGGGGAGAAAAAGGTTACCTTCGCCTCCAGCGTGACTACGAAGCGGAGTACCCGGCCAATCCATATGACGATGCCGTGCAGGTTATGTGTGCTCCACGGGACTGGCAAATCAGAGGGTACCCTTTGGGGTTACCCAGCTGGCACTTTTGGTGGGTTGGGGGGTGCGTACCTTGGTGTGTTCAGCCGTCGCCACATGTCATGTGCTAGGCGCATCCTAAGCACGGTTTTTTCTCTTTTCTGCACGCATTTTTTGGTTTGAGGATTATGTTCTTTTTTTTTACATTTTCTAGAAGATATTTTTTTTCCTCGCGTGAAGCATAGCGTGCTTTTTGAAAAGGAAAAAACACAATTATGCTCCCAAAAAAAGTGAAAATCACAGGTGTGCTTTCGCCTAAAGCATACATTTCGCCTAAAGCGCTTCCCGAAAGTGGGAAGCGTGCTTCCTAAACAAATGAAAAACACAACTATGCTTTTCCAATTTTTACCGGTTTCCTTTGTTGTTTCCGTTTTTTTTTTCTATTTTTAGTTCTTTTGATTTTTTGGGTTGTTCATGAAAAAGTACGTTCAAACCTATTAACATGTTATCTAGTTTCGAAAATGTTGATGCGAGAAACTCAGCGGTGAAAATGGTTCGTGATTTGAGCACACGGTTTAAGTGATATAATGTTTTCAGAAAAGAATCTATGAAAAAAAGCATGGCGTCACACAATCAATGTGTCATTTGTCATCACTGAAAAAGGTGTGAGTTACCTTTGCAAGGGATGCCCCTCACCTAGTAATTTCGGTGCTCCAACGGGCTGGCTAGCACTAGACTTGTGGATCTTCATTTCTGGATTGGACCTCCTCCTTAATTTGCGGATTCCGGTAGTAAAAGGCCTACATAGCGAAGTGCTCCAAACTGCGGCCCCTGCAAATTTGTGGGCCATGTGCGGTGCACGCCCTCGGGCCAGTCTTTGCAGGGCCCACAAAGAGCTGGACTATTGTGTGGTTGCAAAAGAGTTACAAGCTCAGGCGCTAGCTTCGGCCGGTATTTCCTCTCATGCGAGACATCAAGATGGTCCTTGTCGGTCACGGGCCGGCCGCGCAATGCTGTTGGTTCGATTTGTTTTGCGTTCGTTCGCTTAGCCTCATTTTTGTCCTTTTTTATTTTTTCTCTATTCTTATAAAAAACCGAGTTGGTGATGATGGTGTGTCTGCCATCTTGCAATATAGACCTTCCGATCTATATCTGACGGATAGAAAGCAGACTATGGCAATTTTGGAAAAAGATACCCGCACCTCTCTCCATATTTGCAGATAAGGCCTTCCCTCGTTCATCCTTATCTCCCACAACCTCATTTTTTAGCAATTAAAAAATGAAGCCTCCGGAACAATCTGGCATGGTGGCCACTGCTGGCGTCGTCCATTCTCATCCTCTGCTCAATCCGACCACCAATCACCACCACGCCCCCACTCCTCCTCACCTTATCTCTCCTCTTTCTCGAGATATCACTAGTTTTTACACATGAGATTACCCCGCATGGGTCAATCACAACAGGTGTTTTGTAGAAAAAATGCATCTTGATGTTCCGTGCAACGCACGGGCATCTTGCTAGTATTGTACATATATTTCACACAGAATTACTTGAGTGAGTTTTGAAAAAATATATGTTTTTGTAGTGTTAAAAAAGTGTTGGTACAACTTTAGAAAAATGTTGGTAGCATTTTACATATGTTTCAACACACATTAGAATCTTTTATATCACTTATTATATTTTTCATAAATATAAGTTAAAAAATATTAATCGTGCATTTAAAAAATGTAAAATGTATATCAAATAAATGTTCCAGATGTATACAAAAATTTTACAATGTGTATGAAAAAATGGTACACAAAAACATGTATTTGTAAGAAATGTTAAATCATGTCTGTAAGAAACTAAAAAATGAATTTAGAAAATGTTAATCATGCCCTTGGAAAATATTAAATGTGTATAAAAAATGTTAAACATGTATAAGAAAAATATTTTTATGTAAACGAAAAATGTACAATTTGTATGAAAAAAGTAGACATCAAAACATATACCTGAAGAAATATTAATCATATATTTAGAAACTGTTAATCATGCCCTTTGAAAATATTAAACGTGTATAAGAAAAATGTTAAACATGTATAAGAAAAATGTTTTTATGTAAACAAAAAATGTACAATCTGTATGAAAAAAAATAGACATGAAAACATATATCTGAAGAAATATTAATCATGTATTTAAAAAAGTTAAACTTGTATAAGAAAAATGTTTCTTATGTATATGAAAAATGTACAGTCTGTATGAAAAAAAGTCCACATAAGGCAATATATCCAAAAAATAGTTAATCATGTGTTTGAAAATGTTAAATGAATATAAAATATGTTCCTATCATATACAAACAATGTACAACTTGTATGAAAAAAAGTTGACCTCAAAACATATATTTCAAAAATTATTAATCTTGTATTTCAAAAATAATAAACAAGTATCAAAAATATTAATGTTGTATAGGAAGAATGTACAAGAGAGAAAAATAAAAAAAACAGATACAAAAAATCAAAGACCACTGGAACATATTGAGAATTGAAAAGAACCAAGAAAAGAAACTAAAAACAGTGGA